>NW_026700031.1:0-52860 GCF_030435755.1 Ochotona princeps | reverse complement strand
TTCTAGAGCCTTTGCATTGAGGGCTATCTGAAAACGGCTGTGGTGCTGAAGTGCCTGCGAATGTGGAGTTGGTGGCATGTGAAAACCGCATGTGGAGCATTCGTTTGTGTGGGATGCTCTACCAGGTTCATTCCTAGATAATGCACTGAAAGGGCACTAAGCATAGAGTGTGAAAACTGAGTTTCCTTGAGAGCTGCTTGGAAGCCTGATGGTGTGTGAAGTTAGTGAGCCAAATGGAGTTGTTCTCCCACAAGAACCACTCGGCTGATCCTTCTTCAATATGCCCTTCACCAACATGCAGTGTTTCCTTGATTGAATTAAACTCTCACACCAATATTTGCGTCTAGAGCCTTTGCATTGAGGGCTATCTGAAAACGGCTGTGGCGCTGAAGTTGCCTGAGAATGTGGAGTTGGTGGCATGTGAAAACCGCATGTGGAGCATTCGTTTGTGTGGGATGCTCTACCAGCTTCATTTCAGTCCTAGGCACTCAAAGGGCACTAAGCATAGAGTGTGAAAACTGAGTTTCCTTGAGAGCTGCTTGGAAGCCTGATGGTGTGTGAAGTTAGTGAGCCAAATGGAGTTGTTCTCCCACAAGAACCACTCGGCTGATCCTTCTTCAATATGCCCTTCACCAACATGCAGTGTTTCCTTGATTGAATTAGCTCTCACACCAATATTTGCGTCTAGAGCCATTGCATTGAGGGCTATCTGAAAACGGCTGTGGCGCTGAAGTTGCCTGAGAATGTGGAGTTGGTGGCATGTGAAACCCGCATGTGGAGCATTCGTTTGTGTTGGATGCTCTACCAGGTTCATTCCCAGATAATGCACTCAAAGGGCACTAAGCATAGAGTGTGAAAACTGAGTTTCCTTGAGAGCTGCTTGGAAGCCTGATGGTGTGTGAAGTTAGTGAGCCAAATGGAGTTGTTCTCCCACAAGAACCACTCGGCTGATCCTTCTTCAATATGCCCTTCACCAACATGCAGTGTTTCCTTGATTGAATTAGCTCTCACACCAATATTTGTGTCTAGAGCGTTTGCATTGAGGGCTATTTGAAAACGGCTGTGGCGCTGAATTGACTGAGAATGTGGAGTTGGTGGCATGTGAAAACCCGCATGTAGAGCATTCGTTTGTGTGGGATGCTCACCAAGCTTCATGTCAGTCCTAGGCTCTCAATGGGCACTAAGCATAGAGTATGAAAACTGAGTTTCCTTGAGAGCTGCTTGGAAGCCTGATGGTGTGTGAAGTTAGTGAGCCAAATGGAGTTGTTCTCCCACAAGAACCACTCGGATGATCTTCTTCAATATGCCCTTCACCAACATGCAGTGTTTCCTTGATTGAATTAGCTCTCACACCAATATTTGCGTCTAGAGCCTTTGCATTGAGGGCTATCTGAAAACGGCCGTGGCGCTGAAGTGCCTGAGAATGTGGAGTTGGTGGCATGTGAAAACCGCATGTGGAGCATTCGTTTGTGTGGGATGCTCTACCAGCTTCATTTCAGTCCTAGGCCCTCAAAGGGCACTAAGCTTAAAGTGTGAAAACTGAATTTCCTTGAGAGCTACTTTGAGCCTGATGGTGTGTGAAGTTAGTGAGCCAAATGGAGTTGTTCTCCCACAAGAACCACTCGGGCCGATCCTTCTTCAATATGCCCTTCACCAACATGCAGTGTTTCCTTGATTGAATTATCTCTCACACCAATATTTGCGTCTAGAGCCTTTGCATTGAGGGCTATCTGAAAACGGCTGTGGCGCTGAAGTTGCGTGAGAATGTGGAGTTGGTGGCATGTGAAACCAGCATGTGGAGCATTCGTTTGTGTGGGATGCTCACCAAGCTTAATTTAGGTCCTAGGCACTCAAAGGGCACTAAGCATAAACTGTGAAAACTGAATTTCCTTGAGAGCTGCTTGGAAGCCTGATGGTGTGTGAAGTTAGTGAGCCAAATGGAGTTGTTCTCCCACAAGAACCACTCGCCTGATCCTTCTCCAATATGCCCTTCACCAACATGCATTGTTTCCTTGATTGAATTAGCTCTCACACCAATATTTGTGTCTAGAGCCTTTGCATTGAGGGCTATCTGAAAACGGCTGTGACACTGAAGTTGCCTGTGAATGTGGAGTTGGTGGCATGTGAAACCCGCATGTGGAGCATTCATTTGTGTGGGATGCTCTACCAGGTTCATTCCTAGATAATGCACTCAAAATGCACTAAGCATAGAGTGTGAAACCAGAGTTTCCTTGAGAGCTGCTTGGAAGCCTGATGGTGTGTGAAGTTAGTGAGCCAAATGGAGTTGTTCTCCCACAAGAACCACTCGGCTGATCCTTCTTCAATATGCACTTCACCAACATGCAGTGTTTCCTTGATTGAATTAGCTCTCACACCAATATTTGAGGTCTAGAGCCTTTGCATTGAGGGCTATCTGAAAACGGCTGTGGTGCTGAAGTGCCTGACAATGTGGAGTTGGTGGCATGTGAAACCCGCATGTGGAGCATTCGTTTGTGTGGGATGCTCTACCAGGTTCATTCCTAGATAATGCACTGAAAGGGCACTAAGCATAGAGTGTGAAAACTGAGTTTCCTTGAGAGCTGCTTGGAAGCCTGATGGTGTGTGAAGTTAGTGAGCCAAATGGAGTTGTTCTCCCACAAGAACCACTCGGCTGATTCTTCTTCAATATGCCCTTCACCAACATGCAGTGTTTCCTTGATTGAATTAACTCTCACACCAATATTTGCGTCTAGAGCCTTTGCATTGAGGGCTATCTGAAAACGGCTGTGGCGCTGAAGTTGCCTGAGAATGTGGAGTTGGTGGCATGTGAAAACCGCATGTGGAGCATTCGTTTGTGTGGGATGCTCTACCAGCTTCATTTCAGTCCTAGGCACTCAAAGGGCACTAAGCATAGAGTATGAAAACTGAGTTTCCTTGAGAGCTGCTTGGAAGCCTGATGGTGTGTGAAGTTAGTGAGCCAAATGGAGTTGTTCTCCCACAAGAACCACTCGGATGATCCTTCTTCAATATGCCCTTCACCAACATGCAGTGTTTCCTTGATTGAATTAGCTCTCACACCAATATTTGCGTCTAGAACCTTTGCATTGAGGGCTATCTGAAAACGGCTGTGGTGCTGAAGTTGCCTGAGAATGTGGAGTTGGTGGCATGTGAAACCCGCATGTGGAGCATTCGTTTGTGTGGGATGCTCTACCAGGTTCATTCCCAGATAATGCACTCAAAGGGCACTAAGCATAGAGTGTGTAAACTGAGTTTCCTTGAGAGCTGTTTGGAAGCCTGATGGTGTGTGAAGTTAGTGAGCCAAATGGAGTTGTTCTCCCACAAGAACCACTCGGATGATCCTTCTTCAATATGCCCTTCACCAACATGCAGTGTTTCCTTGATTGAATTAGCTCTCACACCAATATTTGTGTCTAGAGCCTTTGCATTGAGGGCTATCTGAAAACGGCTGTGGCGCTGAAGTGCCTGAGAATGTGGAGTTGGTGGCATGTGAAACCCGCATGTGGAGCATTCGTTTGTGTGGGATGCTCTACCAGCTTCATTCAGTCCTAGGCACTCAAAGGGCACTAAGCATAAAGTGTGAAAACTGAATTTCCATCAGACCTGCTTGGAAGCCTGATGGTGTGTGAAGTTTGTGAGCCAAATGGAGTTGTTCTCCCACAAGAACCACTCGGCTGATCCTTCTTCAATATGCCCTTCACCAACATGCAGTGTTTCCTTGATTGAATTAGCTCTCACACCAATATTTGTGTCTAGAGCTTTTGCATTGAGGGCTATCTGAAAATGGCTGTGGCGCTGAATTGACTGAGAATGTGGAGTTGGTGGCATGTGAAAACCCGCATGTGGAGCATTCGTTTGTGTGGGATGCTCTACCAGGTTCATTTCAGTCCTAGGCACTCAAAGGGCACTAAGCATAAAATGTGAAAACTGAATTTCCTTGAGAGCTGCTTGGAAGCCTGATGGTGTGTGAAGTTAGTGAGCCAAATGGAGTTGTTCTCCACAAGAACCACTCGGCTGATCCTTCTTCAATATGCCCTTCACCAACATGCAGTGTTTCCTTGATTGGATTAGCTCTCACACCAATATTTGCGTCTAGAGCCTTTGCATTGAGGGCTATCTGAAAACGGCTGTGGCGCTGAAGTGCCTGAGAATGTGGAGTTGGTGGCATGTGAAACCCGCATGTGGAGCATTCGTTTGTGTGGGTTCTCACCAAGCTTCATTTCAGTCCTAGGCACTCAAAGGGCACTAAGCATAGAGTGTGAAAACTGAGTTTCCTTGAGAGCTGCTTGGAAGCCTGATGGTGTGTGAAGTTAGGGAGCCAAATGCAGTTGTTCTCCCACAAGAACCACTCGGCTGATCCTTCTTCAATATGCCCTTCACCAACATGCAATGTTTCCTTGATTGAATTAGCTCTCACACCAATATTTGTGTCTAGAGCCTTTGCATTGAGGGCTATCTGAAAACGGCTGTGGCTCTGAAGTTGCCTGTGAATGTGGAGTTGGTGGCATGTGAAACCGGCATGTGGAGCATTCGTTTGTGTGGGATGCTCTACCAGCTTCATTTCAGTCCTAGGCACTCAAAGGGCACTAAGCATAAAGTGTGAAAACTGAATATCCTTGAGAGCTGCTTGGAAGACTGATGGTGTGTGAAGTTAGTGAGCCAAATGGAGTTGTTCTCCCACAAGAACCACTCGGCTGATCCTTCTTCAATATGCCCTTCACCAACATGCAGTGTTTCCTTGATTGAATTAACTCTCACACCAATATATGCATCTAGAGCCTTTGCATTGAGGGCTATATGAAAACGGCTGTGGCGCTGAAGTTGCCCGAGAATGTGAAGTTGGTGGCATGTGAAACCCGCATGTGGAGCATTCGTTTGTGTGGGATGCTCACCAAGCTTAATTTACGTCCTAAGTACTCAAAGGGCACTAAGCATAGAGTGTGAAAACTGAGTTTCCTTGAGAGCTGCTTGGAAGCCTGATGGTGTGTGAAGTTAGTGAGCCAAATGGAGTTGTTCTCCCACAAGAACCACTCGGCTGATCCTTCTTCAATATGCCCTTCACCAACATGCAGTGTTTCCTTGATTGAATTAGCTCTCACACCAATATTTGCGTCTAGAGCCTTTGCATTGAGGGCTATCTGAAAACGGCTGTGGCGCTGAAGTTGCCTGTGAATGTGGAGTTGGTGGCATGTGAAACCTGCATGTGGAGCATTCGTTTGTGTGGATGCTCTACCAGGTTCATTCCTAGATAATGCACTCAAAGGGCACTAAGCATAGAGTGTGAAAACTGAGTTTCCTTGAGAGCTGCTTGGAAGACTGATGGTGTGTGAAGTTAGTGAGCCAAATGGAGTTGTTCTCCCACAAGAACCACTCGGCTGATCCTTCTTCAATATGCCCTTCACCAACATGCAGTGTTTCCTTGATTGAATTAGCTCTCACACCAATATTTGCGTCTAGAGCCTTTGCATTGAGGGCTATCTGAAAACGGCTGTGGCGCTGAAGTTGCCTGCGAATGTGGAGTGGTGGCATGTGAAACCCGCATGTGGAGCATTCGTTTGTGTGGGATGCTCTACCAGGTTCATTTCAGTCCTAGGCACTCAAAGGGCACTAAGCATAAAGTGTGAAAACTGAATTTCCTTGAGAGCTGCTTGGAAGCCTGATGGTGTGTGAAGTTAGTGAGCCAAATGGAGTTGTTCTCCCACAAGAACCACTCGGCTGATCCTTCTTCAATATGCCCTTCACCAACATGCAGTGTTTCCTTGATTGGATTAGCTCTCACACCAATATTTGCGTCTAGAGCCTTTGCATTGAGGGCTATCTGAAAACGGCTGTGGCGCTGAAGTGCCTGAGAATGTGGAGTTGGTGGCATGTGAAACCGCATGTGGAGCATTCGTTTGTGTGGGATGCTCTACCAGGTTCATTCCTAGATAATGCACTCATAGGGCACTAAGCATAGAGTGTGAAAACTGAGTTTCCTTGAGAGCTGCTTGGAAGCCTGATGGTGTGTGAAGTTAGTGAGCCAAATGGAGTTGTTCTCCCACAAGAACCACTCGGCTGATCCTTCTTCAATATGCCCTTCACCAACATGCAGTGTTTCCTTGATTGAATTAACTCTCACACCAATATATGCATCTAGAGCCTTTGCATTGAGGGCTATATGAAAACGGCTGTGGCGCTGAAGTTGCCCGAGAATGTGAAGTTGGTGGCATGTGAAACCCGCATGTGGAGCATTCGTTTGTGTGGGATGCTCACCAAGCTTAATTTAGGTCCTAGGTACTCAAAGGGCACTAAGCATAGAGTGTGAAAACTGAGTTTCCTTGAGAGCTGCTTGGAAGCCTGATGGTGTGTGAAGTTAGTGAGCCAAATGGAGTTGTTCTCCCACAAGAACCACTCGGCTGATCCTTCTTCAATATGCCCTTCACCAACATGCAGTGTTTCCTTGATTGAATTAGCTCTCACACCAATATTTGCGTCTAGAGCCTTTGCATTGAGGGCTATCTGAAAACGGCTGTGGCGCTGAAGTTGCCTGTGAATGTGGAGTTGGTGGCATGTGAAACCCGCATGTGGAGCATTCGTTTGTGTGGGATGCTCTACCAGGTTCATTCCTAGATAATGCCCTCAAAGGGCACTAAGCATAGAGTGTGAAAACTGAGTTTCCTTGAGAGCTGCTTGGAAGCCTGATGGTGTGTGAAGTTAGTGAGCCAAATGGAGTTGTTCTCCCACAAGAACCACTCGGCTGATCCTTCTTCAATATGCCCTTCACCAACATGCAGTGTTTCCTTGATTGAATTAGCTCTCACACCAATATTTGTGTCTAGAGCCTTTGCATTGAGGGCTATCTGAAAAGGGTTGTGGCGCTGAAGTTACGTGAGAATGTGGAGTTGGTGGCATGTGAAACCCGCATGTGGAGCATTCGTTTGTGTGGGATGCTCTACCAGGTTCATTCCTAGATAATGCCCTCAAAGGGCACTAAGCATAGAGTGTGAAAACTGAGTTTCCTTGAGAGCTGCTTGGAAGCCTGATGGTGTGTGAAGTTAGTGAGCCAAATGGAGTTGTTCTCCCACAAGAACCACTCGGCTGATCCTTCTTCAATATGCCCTTCACCAACATGCGGTGTTTCCTTGATTGAATAAGCCCTCACAACAATATTTGCGTCTAGAGCCTTTGCATTGAGGGCTATCTGAAAACGGCTGTGGCTCTGAAGTTGCCTGTGAATGTGGAGTTGGTGGCATGTGAAACCCGCATGTGGAGCATTCGTTTGTGTGGGATGCTCTACCAGGTTCATTCCTAGATAATGCCCTCAAAGGGCACTAAGCATAGTGTGTGAAAACTGAGTTTCCTTGAGAGCTGCTTGGAAGCCTGATGGTGTGTGAAGTTAGTGAGCCAAATGGAGTTGTTCTCCACAAGAACCACTCGGCTGATCCTTCTTCAATATGCCCTTCACCAACATGCGGTGTTTCCTTGATTGAATTAGCTCTCACACCAATATTTGCGTCTAGAGCCTTTGCATTGAGGGCTATCTGAAAACGGCTGTGGCGCTGAAGTTGCCTGTGAATGTGGAGTTGGTGGCATGTGAAACCTGCATGTGGAGCATTCGTTTGTGTGGGATGCTCTACCAGGTTCATTCCTAGATAATGCACTCAAAGGGCACTAAGCATAGAGTGTGAAAACTGAGTTTCCTTGAGAGCTGCTTGGAAGCCTGATGGTGTGTGAAGTTAGTGAGCCAAATGGAGTTGTTCTCCCACAAGAACCACTCGGCTGATCCTTCTTCAATATGCCCTTCACCAACATGCAGTGTTTCCTTGATTGAATTAGCTCTCACACCAATATTTGCGTCTAGAGGCCTTTGCATTGAGGGCTATCTGAAAACGGCTGTCTCGCTGAAGTTGCCTGCGAATGTGGAGTTGGTGGCATGTGAAACCCGCATGTGGAGCATTCGTTTGTGTGGGATGCTCTACCAGGTTCATTTCAGTCCTAGGCACTCAAAGGGCACTAAGCATAAAGTGTGAAAACTGAATTTCCTTGAGAGCTGCTTGGAAGCCTGATGGTGTGTGAAGTTAGTGAGCCAAATGGAGTTGTTCTCCCACAAGAACCACTCGGCTGATCCTTCTTCAATATGCCCTTCACCAACATGCAGTGTTTCCTTGATTGGATTAGCTCTCACACCAATATTTGCGTCTAGAGCCTTTGCATTGAGGGCTATCTGAAAACGGCTGTGGCGCTGAAGTGCCTGAGAATGTGGAGTTGGTGGCATGTGAAACCCGCATGTGGAGCATTCGTTTGTGTGGGTTCTCACCAAGCTTCATTTCAGTCCTAGGCACTCAAAGGGCACTTAGCATAGAGTGTGAAAACTGAGTTTCCTTGAGAGCTGCTTGGAAGCCTGATGGTGTGTGAAGTTAGGGAGCCAAATGCAGTTGTTCTCCCACAAGAACCACTCGGCTGATCCTTCTTCAATATGCCCTTCACCAACATGCAATGTTTCCTTGATTGAATTAGCTCTCACACCAATATTTGTGTCTAGAGCCTTTGCATTGAGGGCTATCTGAAAACGGCTGTGGCTCTGAAGTTGCCTGTGAATGTGGAGTTGGTGGCATGTGAAACCGGCATGTGGAGCATTCGTTTGTGTGGGATGCTCTACCAGCTTCATTTCAGTCCTAGGCACTCAAAGGGCACTAAGCATAAAGTGTGAAAACTGAATATCCTTGAGAGCTGCTTGGAAGACTGATGGTGTGTGAAGTTAGTGAGCCAAATGGAGTTGTTCTCCCACAAGAACCACTCGGCTGATCCTTCTTCAATATGCCCTTCACCAACATGCAGTGTTTCCTTGATTGAATTAACTCTCACACCAATATATGCATCTAGAGCCTTTGCATTGAGGGCTATATGAAAACGGCTGTGGCGCTGAAGTTGCCCGAGTTGTGAAGTTGGTGGCATGTGAAACCCGCATGTGGAGCATTCGTTTGTGTGGGATGCTCACCAAGCTTAATTTAGGTCCTAAGTACTCAAAGGGCACTAAGCATAGAGTGTGAAGACTGAGTTTCCTTGAGAGCTGCTTGGAAGCCTGATGGTGTGTGAAGTTAGTGAGCCAAATGGAGTTGTTCTCCCACAAGAACCACTCGGCTGATCCTTCTTCAATATGCCCTTCACCAACATGCAGTGTTTCCTTGATTGAATTAGCTCTCACACCAATATTTGCGTCTAGAGCCTTTGCATTGAGGGCTATCTGAAAACGGCTGTGGCGCTGAAGTTGCCTGTGAATGTGGAGTTGGTGGCATGTGAAACCTGCATGTGGAGCATTCGTTTGTGTGGGATGCTCTACCAGGTTCATTCCTAGATAATGCACTCAAAGGGCACTAAGCATAGAGTGTGAAAACTGAGTTTCCTTGAGAGCTGCTTGGAAGACTGATGGTGTGTGAAGTTAGTGAGCCAAATGGAGTTGTTCTCACACAAGAACCACTCGGCTGATCCTTCTTCAATATGCCCTTCACCAACATGCAGTGTTTCCTTGATTGAATTAGCTCTCACACCAATATTTGCGTCTAGAGCCTTTGCATTGAGGGCTATCTGAAAACGGCTGTGGCGCTGAAGTTGCCTGCGAATGTGGAGTTGGTGGCATGTGAAACCCGCATGTGGAGCATTCGTTTGTGTGGGATGCTCTACCAGGTTCATTTCAGTCCTAGGCACTCAAAGGGCACTAAGCATAAAGTGTGAAAACTGAATTTCCTTGAGAGCTGCTTGGAAGCCTGATGGTGTGTGAAGTTAGTGAGCCAAATGGAGTTGTTCTCCCACAAGAACCACTCGGCTGATCCTTCTTCAATATGCCCTTCACCAACATGCAGTGTTTCCTTGATTGGATTAGCTCTCACACCAATATTTGCGTCTAGAGCCTTTGCATTGAGGGCTATCTGAAAACGGCTGTGGCGCTGAAGTGCCTGAGAATGTGGAGTTGGTGGCATGTGAAACCCGCATGTGGAGCATTCGTTTGTGTGGGATGCTCTACCAGGTTCATTCCTAGATAATGCACTCATAGGGCACTAAGCATAGAGTGTGAAAACTGAATTTCCTTGAGAGCTGCTTGGAAGCCTGATGGTGTGTGAAGTTAGTGAGCCAAATGGAGTTGTTCTCCCACAAGAACCACTCGGCTGATCCTTCTTCAATATGCCCTTCACCAACATGCAATGTTTCCTTGATTGAATTAGCTCTCACACCAATATTTGCGTCTAGAGCCTTTGCATTGAGGGCTATCTGAAAACGGCTGTGGCGCCGAAGTTGCCTGTGAATGTGGAGTTGGTGGCATGTGAAACCCGCATGTGGAGCATTCGTTTGTGTGGGATGCTCTACCAGGTTCATTCCTAGATAATGCACTCAAAGGGCACTAAGCATAGAGTGTGAAAACTGAGTTTCCTTGAGAGCTGCTTGGAAGCCTGATGGTGTGTGAAGTTAGTGAGCCAAATGGAGTTGTTCTCCCACAAGAACCACTCGGCTGATCCTTCTTCAATATGCCCTTCACCAACATGCAGTGTTTCCTTGATTGAATTAGCTCTCACACCAATATTTGTGTCTAGAGCCTTTGCATTGAGGGCTATCTGAAAACGGCTGTGGTGCTGAAGTTGCCTGTCAATGTGGAGTTGGTGGCATGTGAAACCCGCATGTGGAGCATTCGTTTGTGTGGGATGCTCTACCAGCTTCATTTCAGTCCTAGGCACTCAAAGGGCACTAAGCATAGAGTGTGAAAACTGAGTTTCCTTGAGAGCTGCTTGGAAGACTGATGGTGTGTGAAGTTAGTGAGCCAAATGGAGTTGTTCTCCCACAAGAACCACTCGGCTGATCCTTCTTCAATATGCCCTTCACCAACATGCAGTGTTTCCTTGATTGAATTAACTCTCACACCAATATATGCATCTAGAGCCTTTGCATTGAGGGCTATATGAAAACGGCTGTGGCGCTGAAGTTGCCCGAGAATGTGAAGTTGGTGGCATGTGAAACCCGCATGTGGAGCATTCGTTTGTGTGGGATGCTCACCAAGCTTAATTTAGGTCCTAGGTACTCAAAGGGCACTAAGCATAGAGTGTGAAAACTGAGTTTCCTTGAGAGCTGCTTGGAAGCCTGATGGTGTGTGAAGTTAGTGAGCCAAATGGAGTTGTTCTCCCACAAGAACCACTCGGATGATCCTTCTTCAATATGCCCTTCACCAACATGCAGTGTTTCCTTGATTGAATTAGCTCTCACACCAATATTTGCGTCTAGAGCCTTTGCATTGAGGGCTATCTGAAAACGGCTGTGGCGCTGAAGTTGCCTGTGAATGTGGAGTTGGTGGCATGTGAAACCCGCATGTGGAGCATTCGTTTGTGTGGGATGCTCTACCAGGTTCATTCCTAGATAATGCCCTCAAAGGGCACTAAGCATAGAGTGTGAAAACTGAGTTTCCTTGAGAGCTGCTTGGAAGCCTGATGGTGTGTGAAGTTAGTGAGCCAAATGGAGTTGTTCTCCCACAAGAACCACTCGGCTGATCCTTCTTCAATATGCCCTTCACCAACATGCAGTGTTTCCTTGATTGAATTAGCTCTCACACCAATATTTGTGTCTAGAGCCTTTGCATTGAGGGCTATCTGAAAACGGTTGTGGCGCTGAAGTTACGTGAGAATGTGGAGTTGGTGGCATGTGAAACCCGCATGTGGAGCATTCGTTTGTGTGGGATGCTCTACCAGGTTCATTCCTAGATAATGCCCTCAAAGGGCACTAAGCATAGAGTGTGAAAACTGAGTTTCCTTGAGAGCTGCTTGGAAGCCTGATGGTGTGTGAAGTTAGTGAGCCAAATAGAGTTGTTCTCCCACAAGAACCACTCGGCTGATCCTTCTTCAATATGCCCTTCACCAACATGCGGTGTTTCCTTGATTGAATAAGCTCTCACAACAATATTTGCGTCTAGAGCCTTTGCATTGAGGGCTATCTGAAAACGGCTGTGGCACATAAGTTTCCTGTGAATGTGGAGTTGGTATCATGTGAAACCCGCATGTGGTGCATTCGTTTGTGTGGGTTCTCACCAAGCTTCATTTCAGTCCTAGGCACTCAAGGGGCACTAAGCATAGCGTGTGAAAACTGAGTTTCCTTGAGAGCTGCTTGGAAGCCTGATGGTGTGTGAAGTTAGTGAGCCAAATGGAGTTGTTCTCCCACAAGAACCACTCGGCTGATCCTTCTTCAATATGCCCTTCACCAACATGCAGTGTTTCCTTGATTGAATTAGCTCTCACACCAATATTTGCGTCTAGAGCCTTTGCATTGAGGGCTATCTGAAAACGGCTGTGGCGCTGAAGTTGCCTGTGAATGTGGAGTTGGTGGCATGTGAAACCTGCATGTGGAGCATTCGTTTGTGTGGGATGCTCTACCAGGTTCATTCCTAGATAATGCACTCAAAGGGCACTAAGCATAGAGTGTGAAAACTGAGTTTCCTTGAGAGCTGCTTGGAAGACTGATGGTGTGTGAAGTTAGTGAGCCAAATGGAGTTGTTCTCCCACAAGAACCACTCGGCTGATCCTTCTTCAATATGCCCTTCACCAACATGCAGTGTTTCCTTGATTGAATTAGCTCTCACACCAATATTTGCGTCTAGAGCCTTTGCATTGAGGGCTATCTGAAAACGGCTGTGGCGCTGAAGTTGCCTGCGAATGTGGAGTTGGTGGCATGTGAAACCCGCATGTGGAGCATTCGTTTGTGTGGGATGCTCTACCAGGTTCATTTCAGTCCTAGGCACTCAAAGGGCACTAAGCATAAAGTGTGAAAACTGAATTTCCTTGAGAGCTGCTTGGAAGCCTGATGGTGTGTGAAGTTAGTGAGCCAAATGGAGTTGTTCTCCCACAAGAACCACTCGGCTGATCCTTCTTCAATATGCCCTTCACCAACATGCAGTGTTTCCTTGATTGGATTAGCTCTCACACCAATATTTGCGTCTAGAGCCTTTGCATTGAGGGCTATCTGAAAACGGCTGTGGCGCTGAAGTGCCTGAGAATGTGGAGTTGGTGGCATGTGAAACCCGCATGTGGAGCATTCGTTTGTGTGGGATGCTCTACCAGGTTCATTCCTAGATAATGCACTCATAGGGCACTAAGCATAGAGTGTGAAAACTGAGTTTCCTTGAGAGCTGCTTGGAAGCCTGATGGTGTGTGAAGTTAGTGAGCCAAATGGAGTTGTTCTCCCACAAGAACCACTCGGCTGATCCTTCTTCAATATGCCCTTCACCAACATGCAATGTTTCCTTGATTGAATTAGCTCTCACACCAATATTTGCGTCTAGAGCCTTTGCATTGAGGGCTATCTGAAAACGGCTGTGGCGCCGAAGTTGCCTGTGAATGTGGAGTTGGTGGCATGTGAAACCCGCATGTGGAGCATTCGTTTGTGTGGGATGCTCTACCAGGTTCATTCCTAGATAATGCACTCAAAGGGCACTAAGCATAGAGTGTGAAAACTGAGTTTCCTTGAGAGCTGCTTGGAAGCCTGATGGTGTGTGAAGTTAGTGAGCCAAATGGAGTTGTTCTCCCACAAGAACCACTCGGCTGATCCTTCTTCAATATGCCCTTCACCAACATGCAGTGTTTCCTTGATTGAATTAGCTCTCACACCAATATTTGTGTCTAGAGCCTTTGCATTGAGGGCTATCTGAAAACGGCTGTGGTGCTGAAGTTGCCTGTCAATGTGGAGTTGGTGGCATGTGAAACCCGCATGTGGAGCATTCGTTTGTGTGGGATGCTCTACCAGCTTCATTTCAGTCCTAGGCACTCAAAGGGCACTAAGCATAGAGTGTGAAAACTGAGTTTCCTTGAGAGCTGCTTGGAAGACTGATGGTGTGTGAAGTTAGTGAGCCAAATGGAGTTGTTCTCCCACAAGAACCACTCGGCTGATCCTTCTTCAATATGCCCTTCACCAACATGCAGTGTTTCCTTGATTGAATTAACTCTCACACCAATATATGCATCTAGAGCCTTTGCATTGAGGGCTATATGAAAACGGCTGTGGCGCTGAAGTTGCCCGAGAATGTGAAGTTGGTGGCATGTGAAACCCGCATGTGGAGCATTCGTTTGTGTGGGATGCTCACCAAGCTTAATTTAGGTCCTAGGTACTCAAAGGGCACTAAGCATAGAGTGTGAAAACTGAGTTTCCTTGAGAGCTGCTTGGAAGCCTGATGGTGTGTGAAGTTAGTGAGCCAAATGGAGTTGTTCTCCCACAAGAACCACTCGGCTGATCCTTCTTCAATATGCCCTTCACCAACATGCAGTGTTTCCTTGATTGAATTAGCTCTCACACCAATATTTGCGTCTAGAGCCTTTGCATTGAGGGCTATCTGAAAACGGCTGTGGCGCTGAAGTTGCCTGTGAATGTGGAGTTGGTGGCATGTGAAACCCGCATGTGGAGCATTCGTTTGTGTGGGATGCTCTACCAGGTTCATTCCTAGATAATGCCCTCAAAGGGCACTAAGCATAGAGTGTGAAAACTGAGTTTCCTTGAGAGCTGCTTGGAAGCCTGATGGTGTGTGAAGTTAGTGAGCCAAATGGAGTTGTTCTCCCACAAGAACCACTCGGCTGATCCTTCTTCAATATGCCCTTCACCAACATGCAGTGTTTCCTTGATTGAATTAGCTCTCACACCAATATTTGTGTCTAGAGCCTTTGCATTGAGGGCTATCTGAAAACGGTTGTGGCGCTGAAGTTACGTGAGAATGTGGAGTTGGTGGCATGTGAAACCCGCATGTGGAGCATTCGTTTGTGTGGGATGCTCTACCAGGTTCATTCCTAGATAATGCCCTCAAAGGGCACTAAGCATAGAGTGTGAAAACTGAGTTTCCTTGAGAGCTGCTTGGAAGCCTGATGGTGTGTGAAGTTAGTGAGCCAAATAGAGTTGTTCTCCCACAAGAACCACTCGGCTGATCCTTCTTCAATATGCCCTTCACCAACATGCGGTGTTTCCTTGATTGAATAAGCTCTCACAACAATATTTGCGTCTAGAGCCTTTGCATTGAGGGCTATCTGAAAACGGCTGTGGCACTTAAGTTTCCTGTGAATGTGGAGTTGGTATCATGTGAAACCCGCATGTGGTGCATTCGTTTGTGTGGGTTCTCACCAAGCTTCATTTCAGTCCTAGGCACTCAAAGGGCACTAAGCATAGCGTGTGAAAACTGAGTTTCCTTGAGAGCTGCTTGGAAGCCTGATGGTGTGTGAAGTTAGTGAGCCAAATGGAGTTGTTCTCCCACAAGAACCACTCGGCTGATCCTTCTTCAATATGCCCTTCACCAACATGCAGTGTTTCCTTGATTGAATTAGCTCTCACACCAATATTTGCGTCTAGAGCCTTTGCATTGAGGGCTATCTGAAAACAGCTGTGGCGCTGAAGTTGCCTGTCAAAGTGGAGTTGGTGGCATGTGAAACCCGCATGTGGAGCATTCGTTTGTGTGGGATGCTCTACCAGGTTCATTCCTAGATAATGCACTCAAAGGGCACTAAGCATAGAGTGTGAAAACTGAATTTCCTTGAGAGATGCTTGGAAGCCTGATGGTGTGTGAAGTTAGGGAGCCAAATGCAGTTGTTCTCCCACAAGAACCACTCGGCTGATCCTTCTTCAATATGCCCTTCACCAACATGCAGTGTTTCCTTGATTGAATTAGCTCTCACACCAATATTTGCGTCTAGAGCCTTTGCATTGAGGGCTATCTGAAAACGGCTGTGGCGCTGAAGTTGCGTGAGAATGTGGAGTTGGTGGCATGTGAAACCCGCATGTGGAGCATTCGTTTGTGTGGGATGCTCTACAAGCTTCATTTCAGTCCTAGGCACTCAAAGGGCACTAAACATAAAGTGTGAAAACTGAATATCCTTGAGAGCTGCTTGGAAGCCTGATGGTGTGTGAAGTTAGTGAGCCAAATGGAGTTGTTCTCCCACAAGAACCACTCGGCTGATCCTTCTTCAATATGCCCTTCACCAACATGCAATGTTTCCTTGATTGAATTAGCTCTCACACCAATATTTGCGTCTAGAGCCTTTGCATTGAGGGCTATCTGAAAACGGCTGTGGCACTGAAGTTGCCTGGCAATGTGGAGTTGGTGGCATGTGAAACCCGCATGTGGAGCATTCGTTTGTGTGGGATGCTCTACCAGCTTTATTTCAGTCCTAGGCACTCAAAGGGCACTAAGCATAGAGTGTGAAAACTGAGTTTCCTTGAGAACTGCTTGGAAGCCTGATGGTGTGTGAAGTTAGTGAGCCAAATGGAGTTGTTCTCCCACAAGAACCACTCGGCTGATCCTTCTTCAATATGCCCTTCACCAACATGCAGTGTTTCCTTGATTGAATTAGCTCTCACACCAATATATGCATCTAGAGCCTTTGCATTGAGGGGTATCTGAAAATGGCTGTGGCGCTGAAGTTGCCTGTGAATGTGGAGTTGGTGGCATGTGAAACCCGCATGTGGAGCATTCGTTTGTGTGGGATGCTCTACCAGGTTCATTCCTAGATAATGCCCTCAAAGGGCACTAAGCATAGAGTGTGAAAACTGAGTTTCCTTGAGAGCTGCTTGGAAGCCTGATGGTGTGTGAAGTTAGTGAGCCAAATGGAGTTGTTCTCCCACAAGAACCACTCGGCTGATCCTTCTTCAATATGCCCTTCACCAACATGCAGTGTTTCCTTGATTGAATTAGCTCTCACACCAATATTTGCGTCTAGAGCCTTTGCATTGAGGGCTATCCGAAAACGGCTGTGGCGCTGAAGTTGCGTGAGAATGTGGAGTTGGTGGCATGTGAAACCCGCATGTGGAGCATTCGTTTGTGTGGGATGCTCTACCAGGTTCATTCCTAGGTAATGCACTCAAAGGGCACTAAGCATAGAGTGTGAAAACTGAATTTCCTTGAGAGCTGCTTGGAAGCCTGATGGTGTGTGAAGTTAGTGAGCCAAATGGAGTTGTTCTCCCACAAGAACCACTCGGCTGATCCTTCTTCAATATGCCCTTCACCAACATGCGGTGTTTCCTTGATTGAATTAGCTCTCACACCAATATTTGCGTCTAGAGCCTTTGCATTGAGGGCTATCTGAAAACGGCTGTGGCACTTAAGTTTCCTGTGAATGTGGAGTTGGTATCATGTGAAACCCGCATGTGGAGCATTCGTTTGTGTGGGTTCTCACCAAGCTTCATTTCAGTCCTAGGCACTCAAAGGGCACTAAGCATAGCGTGTGAAAACTGAGTTTCCTTGAGAGCTGCTTGGAAGCCTGATGGTGTGTGAAGTTAGTGAGCCAAATGGAGTTGTTCTCCCACAAGAACCACTCGGCTGATCCTTCTTCAATATGCCCTTCACCAACATGCAGTGTTTCCTTGATTGAATTAGCTCTCACACCAATATTTGCGTCTTGAGCCTTTGCATTGAGGGCTATCTGAAAACAGCTGTGGCGCTGAAGTTGCCTGTCAAAGTGGAGTTGGTGGCATGTGAAACCCGCATGTGGAGCATTCGTTTGTGTGGGATGCTCTACCAGGTTCATTCCTAGATAATGCACTCAAAGGGCACTAAGCATAGAGTGTGAAAACTGAGTTTCCTTGAGAGCTGCTTGGAAGCCTGATGGTGTGTGAAGTTAGTGAGCCAAATGGAGTTGTTCTCCCACAAGAACCACTCGGCTGATCCTTCTTCAATATGCCCTTCACCAACATGCAGTGTTTCCTTGATTGAATTAGCTCTCACACCAATATTTGCGTCTAGAGCCTTTGCATTGAGGGCTATCTGAAAACGGTTGTGGCGCTGAAGTTGCGTGAGAATGTGGAGTTGGTGGCATGTGAAACCGGCATATGGAGCATTCGTTTGTGTGGGATGCTCTACCAGATTCATTTCAGTCCTAGGCACTCAAAGGGCACTAAGCATAAAGTGTGAAAACTGAATATCCTTGAGAGCTGCTTGGAAGCCTGATGGTGTGTGAAGTTAGTGAGCCAAATGGAGTTGTTCTCCCACAAGAACCACTCGGCTGATCCTTCTTCAATATGCCCTTCACCAACATGCAGTGTTTCCTTGATTGAATTAGCTCTCACACCAATATTTGCGTCTAGAGCCTTTGCATTGAGGGCTATCTGAAAACGGCTGTGGCGCTGAGGTTGCCTGTGAATGTGGAGTTGGTGGCATGTGAAACCCGCATGTGGAGCATTCGTTTGTGTGGGATGCTCTACCAGGTTCATTCCTAGGTAATGCCCTCAAAGGGCACTAAGCATAGAGTGTGAAAACTGAGTTTCCTTGAGAGCTGCTTGGAAGCCTGATGGTGTGTGAAGTTAGTGAGCCAAATGGAGTTGTTCTCCCACAAGAACCACTCGGCTGATCCTTCTTCAATATGCCCTTCACCAACATGCAGTGTTTCCTTGATTGAATTAGCTCTCACACCAATATTTGCGTCTAGAGCCTTTGCATTGAGGGCTATCTGAAAACGGCTGTGGCGCTGAAGTTGCGTGAGAATGTGGAGTTGGTGGCATGTGAAACCCGCATGTGGAGCATTCGTTTGTGTGGGATGCTCTACCAGGTTCATTCCTTGATAATGCACTCAAAGGGCACTAAGCATAGAGTGTGAAAACTGAATTTCCTTGAGAGCTGCTTGGAAGCCTGATGGTGTGTGAAGTTAGTGAGCCAAATGGAGTTGTTCTCCCACAAGAACCACTCGGCTGATCCTTCTTCAATATGCCCTTCACCAACATGCGGTGTTTCCTTGATTGAATTAGCTCTCACACCAATATTTGCGTCTAGAGCCTTTGCATTGAGGGCTATCTGAAAACGGCTGTGGCACTTAAGTTTCCTGTGAATGTGGAGTTGGTATCATGTGAAACCCGCATGTGGAGCATTCGTTTGTGTGGGTTCTCACCAAGCTTCATTTCAGTCCTAGGCACTCAAAGGGCACTAAGCATAGCGTGTGAAAACTGAGTTTCCTTGAGAGCTGCTTGGAAGCCTGATGGTGTGTGAAGTTAGTGAGCCAAATGGAGTTGTTCTCCCACAAGAACCACTCGGCTGATCCTTCTTCAATATGCCCTTCACCAACATGCAGTGTTTCCTTGATTGAATTAGCTCTCACACCAATATTTGCGTCTTGAGCCTTTGCATTGAGGGCTATCTGAAAACAGCTGTGGCGCTGAAGTTGCCTGTCAAAGTGGAGTTGGTGGCATGTGAAACCCGCATGTGGAGCATTCGTTTGTGTGGGATGCTCTACCAGGTTCATTCCTAGATAATGCACTCAAAGGGCACTAAGCATAGAGTGTGAAAACTGAGTTTCCTTGAGAGCTGCTTGGAAGCCTGATGGTGTGTGAAGTTAGTGAGCCAAATGGAGTTGTTCTCCCACAAGAACCACTCCGCTGATCCTTCTTCAATATGCCCTTCACCAACATGCAGTGTTTCCTTGATTGAATTAGCTCTCACACCAATATTTGCGTCTAGAGCCTTTGCATTGAGGGCTATCTGAAAACGGCTGTGGCGCTGAAGTTGCGTGAGAATGTGGAGTTGGTGGCATGTGAAACCGGCATGTGGAGCATTCGTTTGTGTGGGATGCTCTACCAGATTCATTTCAGTCCTAGGCACTCAAAGGGCACTAAGCATAAAGTGTGAAAACTGAATATCCTTGAGAGCTGCTTGGAAGCCTGATGGTGTGTGAAGTTAGTGAGCCAAATGGAGTTGTTCTCCCACAAGAACCACTCGGCTGATCCTTCTTCAATATGCCCTTCACCAACATGCAGTGTTTCCTTGATTGAATTAGCTCTCACACCAATATTTGCGTCTAGAGCCTTTGCATTGAGGGCTATCTGAAAACGGCTGTGGCGCTGAGGTTGCCTGTGAATGTGGAGTTGGTGGCATGTGAAACCCGCATGTGGAGCATTCGTTTGTGTGGGATGCTCTACCAGGTTCATTCCTAGATAATGCACTCAAAGGGCACTAAGCATAGAGTGTGAAAACTGAGTTTCCTTGAGAGCTGCTTGGAAGCCTGAAGGTGTGTGAAGTTAGTGAGCCAAATGGAGTTGTTCTCCCACAAGAACCACTCGGCTGATCCTTCTTCAATATGCCCTTCACCAACATGCAGTGTTTCCTTGATTGAATTAGCTCTCACACCAGTATTTGCGTCTAGAGCCTTTGCATTGAGGGCTATCTGAAAACGGCTGTGGCGCTGAAGTTGCCTGAGAATGTGGAGTTGGTGGCATGTGAAACCCGCATGTGGAGCATTCGTTTGTGTGGGATGCTCTACCAGGTTCATTCCTTGATAATGCACTCAAAGGGCACTAAGCATAGAGTGTGAAAACTGAGTTTCCTTGAGAGCTGCTTGGAAGCCTGATGGTGTGTGAAGTTAGTGAGCCAAATGGAGTTGTTCTCCCACAAAAACTACTCGGCTGATCCTTCTTCAATATGCCCTTCACCAACATGCAATGTTTCCTTGATTGAATTAGCTCTCACACCAATATTTGCGTCTAGAGCCTTTGCATTGAGGGCTATCTGAAAACGGCTGTGGCACTGAAGTTGCCTGTGAATGTGGAGTTGGTGGCATGTGAAACCCGCATGTGGAGCATTCGTTTGTGTGGGATGCTCTACCAGCTTTATTTCAGTCCTAGGCACTCAAATGGCACTAAGCATAGAGTGTGAAAACTGAGTTTCCTTGAGAGCTGTTGGAAGCCTGATGGTGTGTGAAGTTAGTGAGCCAAATGGAGTTGTTCTCCCACAAGAACCACTCGGCTGATCCTTCTTCAATATGCCCTTCACCAACATGCAGTGTTTCCTTGATTGAATTAGCTCTCACACCAATATATGCATCTAGAGCCTTTGCATTGAGGGCTATCTGAAAATGGCTGTGGCGCTGAAGTTGCCTGTGAATGTGGAGTTGGTGGCATGTGAAACCCGCATGTGGAGCATTCGTTTGTGTGGGATGCTCTACCAGGTTCATTCCTAGATAATGCACTCAAAGGGCACTAAGCATAGAGTGTGAAAACTGAATTTCCATCAGACCTGCTTGGAAGCCTGATGGTGTGTGAAGTTAGTGAGCCAAATGGAGTTGTTCTCCCACAAGAACCACTCGGCTGATCCTTCTTCAATATGCCCTTCACCAACATGCAGTGTTTCCTTGATTGAATTAGCTCTCACACCAATATTTGCGTCTAGAGCCTTTGCATTGAGGGCTATCTGAAAATGGCTGTGGCGCTGAAGTTGCGTGAGAATGTGGAGTTGTTGGCATGTGAAACCCGCATGTGGAGCATTCGTTTGTGTGGGATGCTCTACCAGGTTCATTCCTAGATAATGCACTCAAATGGCACTAAGCATAGAGTGTGAAAACTGAGTTTCCTTGAGAGCTGCTTGGAAGCCTGATGGTGTGTGAAGTTAGTGAGCCAAATGTAGTTGTTCTCCCACAAGAACCACTCGGATGATCCTTCTTCAATATGCCCTTCACCAACATGCAGTGTTTCCTTGATTGAATTAGCTCTCACACCAATATTTGCGTCTAGAGCCTTTGCATTGAGGGCTATCTGAAAACAGCTGTGGCGCTGAAGTTGCCTGTCAATGTGGAGTTGGTGGCATGTGAAACCCTCATGTGGAGCATTCGTTTGTGTGGGATGCTCTACCAGGTTCATTCCTAGATAATGCACTCAAATTGCACTAAGCATAGAGTGTGAAAACTGAGTTTCCTTGAGAGATGCTTGGAAGCCTGATGGTGTGTGAAGTTAGTGAGCCAAATGGAGTTGTTCTCCCACAAGAACCACTCGGCTGATCCTTCTTCAATATGCCCTTCACCAACATGCAGTGTTTCCTTGATTGAATTAGCTCTCACACCAATATTTGCGTCTAGAGCCTTTGCATTGAGGGCTATCTGAAAACGGCTGTGGCTCTGAAGTTGCCTGTGCATGTGGAGTTGGTGGCATGTGAAACCCGCATGTGGAGCATTCGTTTGTGTGGGATGCTCTACCAGGTTCATTCCTAGATAATGCCCTCAAAGGGCACTAAGCATAGAGTGTGAAAACTGAGTTTCCTTGAGAGCTGCTTGGAAGCCTGATGGTGTGTGAAGTTAGTGAGCCAAATGGAGTTGTTCTCCACAAGAACCACTCGGCTGATCCTTCTTCAATATGCCCTTCACCAACATGCAGTGTTTCCTTGATTGAATTAGCTCTCACACCAATATTTGCGTCTAGAGCCTTTGCATTGAGGGCTATCTGAAAACGGCTGTGGCGCTGAAGTTGCGTGAGAATGTGGAGTTGGTGGCATGTGAAACCCGCATGTGGAGCATTCGTTTGTGTGGGATGCTCTACCAGGTTCATTCCTAGATAATGCACTCAAATGGCACTAAGCATAGAGTGTGAAAACTGAGTTTCCTTGAGAGCTGTTGGAAGCCTGATGGTGTGTGAAGTTAGTGAGCCAAATGGAGTTGTTCTCCCACAAGAACCACTCGGCTGATCCTTCTTCAATATGCCCTTCACCAACATGCAGTGTTTCCTTGATTGAATTAGCTCTCACACCAATATTTGCGTCTAGAGCCTTTGCATTGAGGGCTATCTGAAAACAGCTGTGGCGCTGAAGTTGCCTGTCAATGTGGAGTTGGTGGCATGTGAAACCCGAATGTGGAGCATTCGTTTGTGTGGGATGCTCTACCAGGTTCATTCCTAGATAATGCACTCAAATTGCACTAAGCATAGAGTGTGAAAACTGAGTTTCCTTGAGAGCTGCTTGGAAGCCTGATGGTGTGTGAAGTTAGTGAGCCAAATGGAGTTGTTCTCCCACAAGAACCACTCGGCTGATCCTTCTTCAATATGCCCTTCACCAACATGCAGTGTTTCCTTGATTGAATTAGCTCTCACACCAATATTTGAGTCTAGAGCCTTTGCATTGAGGGCTATCTGAAAACGGCTGTGGCGCTGAAGTTGCCTGTGAATGTGGAGTTGGTGGCATGTGAAACCCGCATGTGGAGCATTCGTTTGTGTGGGATGCTCTACCAGGTTCATTCCTAGATAATGCACTCAAAGGGCACTAAGCATAGAGTGTGAAAACTGAGTTTCCTTGAGAGCTGCTTGGAAGCCTGATGGTGTGTGAAGTTAGTGAGCCGAATGGAGTTGTTCTCCCACAAGAACCACTCGGCTGATCCTTCTTCAATATGCCCTTCACCAACATGCGGTGTTTCCTTGATTGAATTAGCTCTCACACCAATATTTGCGTCTAGAGCCTTTGCATTGAGGGCTATCTGAAAACGGCTGTGGCGCTGAAGTTGCCTGTGAATGTGGAGTTGGTGGCATGTGAAACCCGCATGTGGAGCATTCGTTTGTGTGGGTTCTCACCAAGCTTCATTTCAGTCCTATGTACTCAAAGGGCACTAAGCATAGAGTGTGATAACTGATTTTCCTAGAGAGCTGCTTGGAAGCCTGATGCTGTGTGAAGTTAGTGAGCCAAATGGAGTTGTTCTCCCACAAGAACCACTCGGCTGATCCTTCTTCAATATGCCCTTCACCAACATGCAGTGTTTCCTTGATTGAATTAGCTCTCACACCAATATTTGCGTCTAGAGCCTTTGCATTGAGGGCTATCTGAAAACGGCTGTGGTGCTGAAGTTGCGTGAGAATGTGGAGTTGGTGGCATGTGAAACCCGCATGTGGAGCATTCGTTTGTGTGGGATGCTCTACCAGGTTCATTCCTAGATAATGCACTCAAAGGGCACTAAGCATAGAGTGTGAAAACTGAGTTTCCTTGAGAGCTGCTTGGAAGCCTGATGGTGTGTGAAGTTAGTGAGCCAAATGGAGTTGTTCTCCCACAAGAACCACTCGGCTGATCCTTCTTCAATATGCCCTTCACCAACATGCAGTGTTTCCTTGATTGAATTAGCTCTCACACCAATATTTGTGTCTAGAGCCTTTGCATTGAGGGCTATCTGAAAACGGCGGTGGCGCCATAGTTGATTGTGAATGTGGAATTGGTGGCATGTGAAACCCGAATGTAGAGCATTCGTTTGTGTGGGATGCTCTACCAGGTTCATTCCTAGATAATGCACTCAAAGGGCACTAATCATAGAGTGTGAAAACTGAGTTTCCTTGAGAGCTGCTTGGAAGCCTGATGGTGTGTGAAGTTAGTGAGCCAAATGGAGTTGTTCTCCCACAAGAACCACTCGGCTGATCCTTCTTCAATATGCCCTTCACCAACATGCAGTGTTTCCTTGATTGAATTAGCTCTCACACCAATATTTGAGTCTAGAGCCTTTGCATTGAGGGCTATCTGAAAACGGCTGTGGCGCTGAAGTTGCCTGGCAATGTGGAGTTGGTGGCATGTGAAAACCGCATGTGGAGCATTCGTTTGTGTGGGATGCTCTACCAGGTTCATTCCTAGATAATGCACTCAAAGGGCACTAAGCATAGAGTGTGAAAACTGTGTTTCCTTGAGAGCTGCTTGGAAGCCTGATGGTGTGTGAAGTTAGTGAGCCAAATGGAGTTGTTCTCCCACAAGAACCACTCGGCTGATCCTTCTTCAATATGCCCTTCACCAACATGCAGTGTTTCCTTGATTGAATTAGCTCTCACACCAATATTTGCGTCTAGAGCCTTTGCATTGAGGGCTATCTGAAAACGGCGGTGGCGCTGAAGTTGCCTGTGAATGTGGAGTTGGTGGCATGTGAAACCCGCATGTGGAGCATTCGTTTGTGTGGGATGCTCTACCAGGTTCATTCCTAGATAATGCCCTCAAAGGGCACTAAGCATAGAGTGTGAAAACTGAGTTTCCTTGAGAGCTGCTTGGAAGCCTGATGGTGTGTGAAGTTAGTGAGCCAAATGGAGTTGTTCTCCCACAAGAACCACTCGGGTGATTCTTCTTCAATATGCCCTTCACCAACATGCAGTGTTTCCTTGATTGAATTAGCTCTCACACCAATATTTGCGTCTAGAGCCTTTGCATTGAGGGCTATCTGAAAACGGGTGTGGCTCTGAAGTTGCCTGTGAATGTGGAGTTGGTGGCATGTGAAACCCGAATGTGGAGCATTCGTTTGTGTGGGATGCTCTACCAGGTTCATTCCTAGATAATGCACTCAAAGGGCACTAAGCATAGAGTGTGAAAACTGAGTTTCCTTGAGAGCTGCTTGGAAGCCTGATGGTGTGTGAAGTTAGTGAGCCAAATGGAGTTGTTCTCCCACAAGAACCACTCGGCTGATCCTTCTTCAATATGCCCTTCACCAACATGCAGTGTTTCCTTGATTGAATTAGCTCTCACACCAATATTTGCGTCTAGAGCCTTTGCATTGAGGGCTATCTGAAAACGGGTGTGGCTCTGAAGTTGCCTGTGAATGTGGAGTTGGTGGCATGTGAAACCCGAATGTGGAGCATTCGTTTGTGTGGGATGCTCTACCAGGTTCATTCCTAGATAATGCACTCAAAGGGCACTAAGCATAGAGTGTGAAAACTGAGTTTCCTTGAGAGCTGCTTGGAAGCCTGATGGTGTGTGAAGTTAGTGAGCCAAATGGAGTTGTTCTCCCACAAGAACCACTCGGCTGATCCTTCTTCAATATGCCCTTCACCAACATGCAGTGTTTCCTTGATTGAATTAGCTCTCACACCAATATTTGCGTCTAGAGCCTTTGCATTGAGGGCTATCTGAAAACGGCTGTGGCTCTGAAGTTGCCTGTGAATGTGGAGTTGGTGGCATGTGAAACCGGCATGTGGAGCATTCGTTTGTGTGTAATGCTCTACCAGGTTCATTCCTAGATAATGCACTCAAAGGGCACTAAGCATAGAGTGTGAAAACTGAGTTTCCTTGAGAGCTGCTTGGAAGCCTGATGGTGTGTGAAGTTAGTGAGCCAAATGGAGTTGTTCTCCCACAAGAACCACTCGGCTGATCCTTCTTCAATATGCCCTTCACCAACATGCAGTGTTTCCTTGATTGAATTAGCTCTCACACCAATATTTGCGTCTAGAGCCTTTGCATTGAGGGCTATCTGAAAACGGCTGTGGCGCTGAAGATGCCTGCGAATGTGGAGTTGGTGGCATGTGAAACCCGCATGTGGAGCATTCGTTTGTGTGGGATGCTCTACCAGGTTCATTTCAGTCCTATGCACTCAAAGGGCACTAAGCATAAAGTGTGAAAACTGAATTTCCTTGAGAGCTGCTTGGAAGCCTGATGGTGTGTGAAGTTAGTGAGCCAAATGGAGTTGTTCTCCCACAAGAACCACTCGGCTGATCCTTCTTCAATATGCCCTTCACCAACATGCAGTGTTTCCTTGATTGGATTAGCTCTCACACCAATATTTGCGTCTAGAGCCTTTGCATTGAGGGCTATCTGAAAACGGCTGTGGCGCTGAAGTGCCTGAGAATGTGGAGTTGGTGGCATGTGAAACCGGCATGTGAAGCATTCGTTTGTGTGGGATGCTCTACCAGCTTCATTTCAGTCCTAGGCACTCAAAGGGCACTAAGCATAGATTGTGAAAACTGAATATCCTTGAGAGCTGCTTGGAAGACTGATGGTGTGTGAAGTTAGTGAGCCAAATGGAGTTGTTCTCCCACAAGAACCACTCGGCTGATCCTTCTTCAATATGCCCTTCACCAACATGCAGTGTTTCCTTGATTGAATTAGCTCTCACACCAATATTTGCGTCGAGAGCCTTTGCATTGAGGGCTATCTGAAAACGGCTGTGGCGCTGAAGTTGCCTGGCAATGTGGAGTTGGTGGCATGTGAAACCCGCATGTGGAGCATTCGTTTGTGTGGGATGCTCTACCAGGTTCATTCCTAGATAATGCACTCAAAGGGCACTAAGCATAGAGTGTGAAAACTGAGTTTCCTTGAGAGCTGCTTGGAAGCCTGATGGTGTGTGAAGTTAGTGAGCCAAATGGAGTTGTTCTCCCACAAGAACCACTCGGCTGATCCTTCTTCAATATGCCCTTCACGAATATGCAGTGTTTCCTTGATTGAATTAGCTCTCACACCAATATTTGCGTCTAGAGCCTTTGCATTGAGGGCTATCTGAAAACGGCTGTGGCGCTGAAGTTGCCTGTGAATGTGGAGTTGGTGGCATGTGAAACCCGCATGTGGAGCATTCGTTTGTGTGGGTTCTCACCTAGCTTTATTTCAGTCCTAGGCACTCAAAGGGCACTAAGCATAGCGTGTGAAAACTGAGTTTCCTTGAGAGCTGTTGGAAGCCTGATGGTGTGTGAAGTTAGTGAGCCAAATGGAGCTGTTCTCCCACAAGAACCACTCGGCTGATCCTTCTTCAATATGCCCTTCACCAACATGCAGTGTTTCCTTGATTGAATTAGCTCTCACACCAATATTTGCGTCTAGAGCCTTTGCATTGAGGGCTATCTGAAAACTGCTGTGGTGCTGAAGTTGCCTGTCAATGTGGAGTTGGTGGCATGTGAAACCCGCATGTGGAGCATTCGTTTGTGTGGGATGCTCTACCAGCTTCATTTCAGTCCTAGGCACTCAAAGGGCACTAAGCATAAAGTGAGAAAACTGAATATCCTTGAGAGCTGCTTGGAAGCCTGATGGTGTGTGAAGTTAGTGAGCCAAATGGAGTTGTTCTCCCACAAGAACCACTCGGCTGATCCTTCTTCAATATGCCCTTCACCAACATGCAGTGTTTCCTTGATTGAATTAACTCTCACACCAATATATGCATCTAGAGCCTTTGCATTGAGGGCTATCTGAAAACGGCGGTGGCGCTGAAGTTGCCTGAGAATGTGAAGTTGGTGGCATGTGAAACCCGCATGTGGAGCATTCGTTTGTGTGGGATGCTCACCAAGCTTCATTTAGGTCCTAGGTACTCAAAGGGCACTAAGCATAGAGTGTGAAATCTGAGTTTCCTTGAGAGCTGCTTGGAAGCCTGATGGTGTGTGAAGTTAGTGAGCCAAATGGAGTTGTTCTCCCACAAGAACCACTCGGCTGATCCTTCTTCAATATGCCCTTCACCAACATGCAGTGTTTCCTTGATTGAATTAGCTCTCACACCAATATTTGCGTCTAGAGCCTTTGCATTGAGGGCTATCTGAAAACGGCTGTGGCGCTGAAGTTGCCTGTGAATGTGGAGTTGGTGGCATGTGAAACCCGCAAGTGGAGCATTCGTTTGTGTGGGATGCTCTACCAGGTTCATTCCTAGATAATGCCCTGAAAGGGCACTAAGCATAGAGTGTGAAAACTGAGTTTCCTTGAGAGCTGCTTGGAAGCCTGATGGTGTGTGAAGTTAGTGAGCCAAATGGAGTTGTTCTCCCACAAGAACCACTCGGCTGATCCTTCTTCAATATGCCCTTCACCAACATGCAGTGTTTCCTTGATTGAATTAACTCTCACACCAATATATGCATCTAGAGCCTTTGCATTGAGAGCTATCTGAAAACGGCTGTGGCACTGAAGTTGCCTGAGAATGTGAAGTTGGTGGCATGTGAAACCCGCATGTGGAGCATTCGTTTGTGTGGGATGCTCACCAAGCTTCATTTCAGTCCTAGGTACTCAAAGGTCACTAAGCATAGAGGGTGAAAACTGAGTTTCCTTGAGAGCTGCTTGGAAGCCTGATGGTGTGTGAAGTTAGTGAGCCAAATGGAGTTGTTCTCCCACAAGAACCACTCGGCTGATCCTTCTTCAATATGCCCTTCACCAACATGCAGTGTTTCCTTGATTGAATTAGCTCTCACACCAATATTTGCGTCTAGAGCCTTTGCATTGAGGGCTATCTGAAAACGGCTGTGGCGCTGAAGTTGCCTGTGAATGTGGAGTTGGTGGCATGTGAAACCCGCATGTGGAGCATTCGTTTGTGTGGGATGCTCTACCAGGTTCATTCCTAGATAATGCACTCAAAGGGCACTAAGCATAGAGTGTGAAAACTGAGTTTCCTTGAGAGCTGCTTGGAAGCCTGATGGTGTGTGAAGTTAGTGAGCCAAATGGAGTTGTTCTCCCACAAGAACCACTCGGCTGATCCTTCTTCAATATGCCCTTCACCAACATGCAGTGTTTCCTTGATTGAATTAACTCTCACACCAATATATGCATCTAGAGCCTTTGCATTGAGAGCTATCTGAAAACGGCTGTGGCGCTGAAGTTGCCTGAGAATGTGAAGTTGGTGGCATGTGAAACCCGCATGTGGAGCATTCGTTTGTGTGGGATGCTCACCAAGCTTCATTTCAGTCCTAGGTACTCAAAGGTCACTAAGCATAGAGGGTGAAAACTGAGTTTCCTTGAGAGCTGCTTGGAAGCCTGATGGTGTGTGAAGTTAGTGAGCCAAATGGAGTTGTTCTCCCACAATAACCACTCGGCTGATCCTTCTTCAATATGCCCTTCACCAACATGCAGTGTTTCCTTGATTGAATTAGCTCTCACACCAATATTTGCGTCTAGAGCCTTTGCATTGAGGGCTATCTGAAAACGGCTGTGGCGCTGAAGTTGCCTGTGAATGTGGAGTTGGTGGCATGTGAAACCCGCATGTGGAGCATTCGTTTGTGTGGGATGCTCTACCAGGTTCATTCCTAGATAATGCCCTCAAAGGGCACTAAGCATAGAATGTGAAAACTGAGTTTCCTTGAGAGCTGCTTGGAAGCCTGATGGTGTGTGAAGTTAGTGAGCCAAATGGAGTTGTTCTCCCACAAGAACCACTCGGCTGATCCTTCTTCAATATGCCCTTCACCAACATGCAGTGTTTCCTTGATTGAATTAGCTCTCACACCAATATTTGCGTCTAGAGCCTTTGCATTGAGGGCTATCTGAAAACGGCTGTGGTGCTGAAGTTGCCTGTGAATGTGGAGTTGGTGGCATGTGAAACCCGCATGTGCAGCATTCGTTTGTGTGGGATGCTCTGCCAGGTTCATTCCTAGATAATGCACTCAAAGGGCACTAAGCATAGAGTGTGAAAACTGAGTTTCCTTGAGAGCTGCTTGGAAGCCTGATGGTGTGTGAAGTTAGTGAGCCAAATGGAGTTGTTCTCCCACAAGAACCACTCGGCTGATCCTTCTTCAATATGCCCTTCACCAACATGCAGTGTTTCCTTGATTGAATTAGCTCTCACACCAATATTTGCGTCTAGAGCCTTTGCATTGAGGGCTATCTGAAAACGGCTGTGGCGCTGAAGTTGCGTGAGAATGTGGAGTTGGTGGCATGTGAAACCCGCATGTGGAGCATTCGTTTGTGTGGGATGCTCTACCAGGTTCATTCCTAGATAATGCACTCAAAGGGCACTAAGCATAGAGTGTGAAAACTGAGTTTCCTTGAGAGCTGCTTGGAAGCCTGATGGTGTGTGAAGTTAGTGAGCCAAATGGAGTTGTTCTCCCACAAGAACCACTCGGCTGATCCTTCCTCAATATGCCCTTCACCAACATGCAGTGTTTCCTTGATTGAATTAGCTCTCACACCAATATTTGCGTCTAGAGCCTTTGCATTGAGGGCTATCTGAAAACGGCTGTGGCGCTGAAGTTGCGTGAGAATGTGGAGTTGGTGGCATGTGAAACCCGCATGTGGAGCATTCGTTTGTGTGGGTTCTCACCAAGCATCATTTCAGTCCTAGGCACTCAAAGGACACTAAGCATAGAGTGTGAAAACTGAGTTTCCTTGAGAGCTGCTTGGAAGCCTGATGGTGTGTGAAGTTAGTGAGCCAAATGGAGTTGTTCTCCCACAAGAACCAGTCGGCTGATCCTTCTTCAATATGCCCTTCTCAAACATGCAATGTTTCCTTGATTGTATTAGCTCTCACACCAATATTTGCGTCTAGAGCCTTTGCATTGAGGGCTATCTGAAAACGGCTGTGGCTCTGAAGTTGCCTGTGAATGTGGAGTTGGTGGCATGTGAAACCCGCATGTGGAGCATTCGTTTGTGTGGGATGCTCACCAAGGTTCATTTCAGTAATAGGCACTCAAAGGGCACTAAGCATAGAGTGTGAAAACTGAGTTTCCTTGAGAGCTGCTTGGAAGCCTGATGGTGTGTGAAGTTAGTGAGCCAAATGGAGCTGTTCTCCCACAAGAACCACTCGGCTGATCCTTCTTCAATATGAACTTCACTATAATGCAGTGTTTCCTTGATTGAATTAGCTGTCACACCAATATTTGTGTCTAGAGCCTTTGCATTGAGGGCTATCTGAAAACGGTTGTGGCGCTGAAGTTGCCTGTGAATGTGGAGTTGGTGGCATGTGAACGCCGAATGTGGAGCATTCGTTTGTGTGCGATGCTCACCAAGCTTCATTTCAGTCCTAGGTACTCAAAGGTCACTAAGCATAGAGGGTGAAAACTGAGTTTCCTTGAGAGCTGCTTGGAAGCCTGATGGTGTGTGAAGTTAGTGAGCCAAATGGAGTTGTTCTCCCACAAGAACCACTCGGCTGATCCTTCTTCAATATGCCCTTCACCAACATGCAGTGTTTCCTTGATTGAATTAGCTCTCACACCAATATTTGTGTCTAGAGCCTTTGCATTGAGGGCTATCTGAAAACGGCTGTGGCGCTGAAGTTGCGTGAGAATGTGGAGTTGGTGGCATGTGAAACCCGCATGTGGAGCATTCGTTTGTGTGGGATGCTCTACCAGGTTCATTCCTAGATAATGCACTCAAAGGGCACTAAGCATAGAGTGTGAAAACTGAGTTTCCTTGAGAGCTGCTTGGAAGCCTGATGGTGTGTGAAGTTAGTGAGCCAAATGGAGTTGTTCTCCCACAAGAACCACTCGGCTGATCTTTCTTCAATATGTCCTTCACCAACATGCAGTGTTTCCTTGATTGAATTAGCTCTCACACCAATATTTGCGTCTAGAGCCTTTGCATTGAGGGCTATCTGAAAACGGCTGTGGCGCTGAAGTTGCCTGTGAATGTGGAGTTGGTGGCATGTGAAACTCGCATGTGGAGCATTCGTTTGTGTGGCATGCTCTACCAGGTTCATTCCTAGATAATGCCCTCAAAGGGCACTAAGCATAGAGTGTGAAAACTGAGTTTCCTTGAGAGCTGCTTGGAAGCCTGATGGTGTGTGAAGTTAGTGAGCCAAATGGAGTTGTTCTCCCACAAGAACCACTCGGCTGATCCTTCTTCAATATGCCCTTCACCAACATGCAGTGTTTCCTTGATTGAATTAGCTCTCACACCAATATTTGCGTCTAGAGCCTTTGCATTGAGGGCTATCTAAAAACGGTTGTGGCGCTGAAGTTGCCTGGCAATGTGGAGTTGGTGGCATGTGAAAACCGCATGTGGAGCATTCGTTTGTGTGGGTTCTCACCTAGCTTCATTTCAGTCCTAGGCACTCAAAGGGCACTAAGCATAGCGTGTGAAAACTGAGTTTCCTTGAGACCTGCTTGGAAGCCTGATGGTGTGTGAAGTTAGTGAGCCAAATGGAGTTGTTCTCCCACAAGAACCACTCGGCTGATCCTTCTTCAATATGCCCTTCACCAACATGCAGTGTTTCCTTGATTGAATTAGCTGTCACACCAATATTTGTGTCTAGAGCCTTTGCATTGAGGGCTATCTGAAAACGGCTGTGGCGCTGAAGTTGCCTGTGAATGTGGAGTTGGTGGCATGTGAAACCCGCATGTGGAGCATTCGTTTGTGTGGGATGCTCTACCAGCTTCATTTCAGTCCTAGGCACTCAAAGGACACTAAGCATACAGTGTGAAAACTGAGTTTCCTTGAGAGCTGCTTGGAAGCCTGATGGTGTGTGAAGTTAGTGAGCCAAATGGAGTTGTTCTCCCACAAGAACCACTCGGATGATCCTTCTTCAATATGCCCTTCACCAACATGCAGTGTTTCCTTGATTGAATTAGCTCTCACACCAATATTTGCGTCTAGAGCCTTTACATTGAGGGCTATCTGAAAACGGCTGTGGCGCTGAAGTTGCCTGTGAATGTGGAGTTGGTGGCATGTGAAACCCGCATGTGGAGCATTCGTTTGTGTGGGATGCTCTACCAGGTTCATTCCTAGATAATGCACTCATAGGGCACTAAGCATAGAGTGTGAAAACTGAGTTTCCTTGAGAGCTGCTTGGAAGCCTGATGGTGTGTGAAGTTAGTGAGCCAAATGGAGTTGTTCTCCCACAAGAACCACTCGGCTGATCCTTCTTCAATATGCCCTTCACAAACATGCAGTGTTTCCTTGATTGAATTAGCTCTCACACCAATATTTGAGTCTAGAGCCTTTGCATTGAGGGCTATCTGAAAACGGCTGTGGCCCTGAACTGCCTGTGAATGTGGAGTTGGTGGCATGTGAAACCCACATGTGGAGCATTCGTTTGTGTGGGATGCTCTACCAGCTTCATTTCAGTCCTAGGCACTCAAAGGGCACTAAGCATAAAGTGTGAAAACTGAATTTCCATTAGAGATGCTTGTAAGCCTGATGGTGTGTGAAGTTAGTGAGCCAAATAGAGTTGTTCTCCCACAAGAACCACTCGGCTGATCCTTCTTCAATATGCCCTTCACCAACATGCAGTGTTTCCTTGATTGAATTAGCTGTCACACCAATATTTGTGTCTAGAGCCTTTGCATTGAGGGCTATCTGAAAACGGCTGTGGCGCTGAAGTTGCCTGTCAATGTGGAGTTGGTGGCATGAGAAACCCGCATGTGGAGCATTCGTTTGTGTGGGATGCTCTACCAGGTCCATTCCTAGATAATGCACTCAAAGGGCACTAAGCATAGAGTGTGAAAAATGAGTTTCCTTGAGAGCTGCTTGGAAGCCTGATGGTGTGTGAAGTTAGTGAGCCTAATAGAGTTGTTCTCCCACAAGAACCACTCGGCTGATCCTTCTTCAATATGCCCTTCACCAACATGCAGTGTTTCCTTGATTGAATTAGCACTCACACCAATATTTGCGTCTAGAGCCTTTGCATTGAGGGCTATCTGAAAACGGCTGTGGCGCTGAAGTTGCCTGTGAATGTGGAGTTGGTGGCATGTGAAACTCGCATGTGGAGCATTCGTTTGTGTGGCATGCTCTACCAGGTTCATTCCTAGATAATGCACTCAAAGGGCACTAAGCATAGAGTGTGAAAACTGAGTTTCCTTGAGAGCTGCTTGGAAGCCTGATGGTGTGTGATGTTAGTGAGCTAAATGGAGTTGTTCTCCCACAAGAACCACTCGGCTGATCCTTCTTCAATATGCCCTTCACCAACATGCAGTGTTTCCTTGATTGAATTAACTCTCACACCAATATATGCATCTAGAGCCTTTGCATTGAGGGCTATCTGAAAACGGCTGTGGCGCTGAAGTTGCCTGAGAATGTGAAGTTGGTGGCATGTGAAACCCGCATGTGGAGCATTCGTTTGTGTGGGATGCTCTACCAGGTTCATTCCTAGATAATGCACTCAAAGATCACTAAGCATAGAGTGTGTAAACTGAGTTTCCTTGAGAGCTGCTTGGAAGCCTGATGGTGTGTGAAGTTAGTGAGCCAAATGGAGTTGTTCTCCCACAAGAACCACTCGGCTGATCCTTCTTCAATATGCCCTTCACCAACATGCAGTGTTTCCTTGATTGAATTAGCTCTCACACCAATATTTCTGTCTAGAGCCTTTGCATTGAGGGCTATCTGAAAACGGCTGTGGCGCTGAAGTTGAGTGAGAATGTGGAGTTGGTGGCATGTGAAACCGGCATGTGGAGCATTCGTTTGTGTGGGATGCTCATCAAGCTTCATTTCAGTCCTAGGCACTCAAAGGGCACTAAGCATAAAGTGTGAAAACTGAATATCCTTGAGAGTTGCTTGGAAGACTGATGGTGTGTGAAGTTAGTGAGCCAAATGGAGTTGTTCTCCCACAAGAACCACTCGGCTGATCCTTCCTCAATATGCCCTTCACGAACATGCGGTGTTTCCTTGATTGAATTAGCTCTGACAACAATATTTGCGTCTAGAGCCTTTGCATTGAGGGCTATCTGAAAACGGCTGTGGCGCTGAAGTTGCCTGTGAATGTGGAGTTGGTGGCATGTGAAACCCGCATTTGGAGCATTCGTTTGTGTGGGTTCTCACCAAGCTTCATTTCAGTCCTAGGCACTCAAAGGGCACTAAGCATAGCGTGTGAAAACTGAGTTTCCTTGAGAGCTGCTTGGAAGCCTGATGGTGTGTGAAGTTAGTGAGCCAAATGGAGTTGTTCTCCCACAAGAACCACTCGGCTGATCCTTCTTCAATATGCCCTTCACGAACATGCGGTGTTTCCTTGATTGAATTAGCTCTCACAAAAATATTTGCGTCTAGAGCCTTTGCATTGAGGGCTATCTGAAAACGGCTGTGGCGCTGAAGTTGCCTGTCAATGTGGAGTTGGTGGCATGAGAAACCCGCATGTGGAGCATTCGTTTGTGTGGGATGCTCTACCAGGTCCATTCCTAGATAATGCACTCAAAGGGCACTAAGCATAGAGTGTGAAAACTGAGTTTCCTTGAGAGCTGCTTGGAGGCCTGATGGTGTGTGAAGTTAGTGAGCCTAATAGAGTTGTTCTCCCACAAGAACCACTCGGCTGATCCTTCTTCAATATGCCCTTCACCAACATGCAGTGTTTCCTTGATTGAATTAGCACTCACACCAATATTTGCGTCTAGAGCCTTTGCATTGAGGGCTATCTGAAAATGGCTGTGGCGTCGAAGTTGCCTGTGAATGTGGAGTTGGTGGCATGTGAAACCCGCATGTGGAGCATTCGTTTGTATGGGATGCTCTACCAGGTTCATTCCTAGATAATGCACTCAAAGGGCACTAAGCATAGAGTGTGAAAACTGAGTTTCCTTGAGAGCTGCTTGGAAGCCTGATGGTGTGTGATGTTAGTGAGCTAAATGGAGTTGTTCTCCCACAAGAACCACTCGGCTGATCCTTCTTCAATATGCCCTTCACCAACATGCAGTGTTTCCTTGATTGAATTAACTCTCACACCAATATATGCATCTAGAGCCTTTGCATTGAGGGCTATCTGAAAACGGCTGTGGCGCTGAAGTTGCCTGAGAATGTGAAGTTGGTGGCATGTGAAACCCGCATGTGGAGCATTCGTTTGTGTGGGATGCTCTACCAGGTTCATTCCTAGATAATGCACTCAAAGGGCACTAAGCATAGAGTGTGTAAACTGAGTTTCCTTGAGAGCTGCTTGGAAGCCTGATGGTGTGTGAAGTTAGTGAGCCAAATGGAGTTGTTCTCCCACAAGAACCATTCGGCTGATCCTTCTTCAATATGCCCTTCACCAACATGCAGTGTTTCCTTGATTGAATTAGCTGTCACACCAATATTTGTGTCTAGAGCCTTTGCATTGAGGGCTATCTGAAAACGGTTGTGGCGCTGAAGTTGCGTGAGAATGTGGAGTTGGTGGCATGTGAAACCGGCATGTGGAGCATTCGTTTGTGTGGGATGCCCTACCAGGTTCATTTCAGCCCTAGGCACTCAAAGGGCACTAAGCATAAAGTGTGAAAACTGAATATCCTTGAGAGCTGCTTGGAAGACTGATGGTGTGTGAAGTTAGTGAGCCAAATGGAGTTGTTCTCCCACAAGAACCACTTGGCTGATCCTTCTTCAATATGCCCTTCACGAACATGCGGTGTTTCCTTGATTGAATTAGCTCTCACAACAATATTTGCGTCTAGAGCCTTTGCATTGAGGGCTATCTGAAAATGGCTGTGGCGCTTAAGTTGCCTGTGAATGTGGAGTTGGTGGCATGTGAAACCCGCATGTGGAGCATTCGTTTGTGTGGGTTCTCACCAAGCTTCATTTCAGTCCTAGGCACTCAAAGGGCACTAAGCATAGCGTGTGAAAACTGAGTTTCCTTGAGAGCTGCTTGGAAGCCTGATGGTGTGTGAAGTTAGTGAGCCAAATGGAGTTGTTCTCCCACAATAACCACTCGGCTGATCCTTCTTCAATATGCCCTTCACCAACATGCAGTGTTTCCTTGATTGCATTAGCTCTCACACCAATATTTGAGTCTAGAGCCTTTGCATTGAGGGCTATCTGAAAACTGCTGTGGCCCTGAACTGCCTGAGAATGTGGAGTTGGTGGCATGTGAAACCCGCATGTGGAGCATTCGTTTGTGTGGGATGCTCTACCAGCTTCATTTCAGTCCTAGGCACTCAAAGGGCACTAAGCATAAAGTGTGAAAACTGAATTTCCTTGAGAGATGCTTGTAAGCCTGATGGTGTGTGAAGTTAGTGAGCCAAATAGAGTTGTTCTCCCACAAGACCCACTCGGCTGATCTTTCTTCAATATGCCCTTCACCAACATGCAGTGTTTCCTTGATTGAATTAGCTCTCACACCAATATTTTTGTCTAGAGCCTTTGCATTGAGGGCTATCTGAAAACGGCTGTGGCGCTGAAGTTGCCTGAGAATGTGGAGTTGGTGCATGTGAAACCCGCATGTGGAGCATTCGTTTGTGTGGGATGCTCTACCAGCTTCATTTCAGTCCTAGGCACTCAAAGGGCACTAAGCATAGAGTGTGAAAACTGAGTTTCCTTGAGAGCTGCTTGGAAGCCTGATGGTGTGTGAAGTTAGTGAGCCAAATGGAGTTGTTCTCCCACAATAACCACTCGGCTGATCCTTCTTCAATATGCCCTTCACAAACATGCAGTGTTTCCTTGATTGAATCACTCTCACACCAATATTTGAGTCTAGAGCCTTTGCATTGAGGGCTATCTGAAAACGGCTGTGGCCCTGAACTGCCTGAGAATGTGGAGTTGGTGGCATGTGAAACCGCATGTGGAGCATTCGTTTGTGTGGATGCTCTACCCAGCTTTCATTTCAGTCCTAGGCACTCAAAGGGCACTAAGCATAAAGTGTGAAAACTGAGTTTCCTTGAGAGCTGCTTGGAAGCCTGATGGTGTGTGAAGTGAGTGAGCCAAATAGAGTTGTTCTCCCACAAGAACCACAGTTCTGATCCTTCTTCAATATGCCCTTCACCAACATGCAGTGTTTCCTTGATTGAATTAGCTCTCACACCAATATTTGTGTCTAGAGCCTTTGCATTGAGGCTATCTGAAAACGTCTGTGGCGCTGAAGTTGCGTGAGAATGTGGAGTGGTGGCATGTGAAACCCGCATGTGGAGCATTCGTTTGTGTGGGATGCTCTACCAGTTTCATTCCTAGATAATGCACTCAAAGGGCACTAAGCATAGAGTGTGTAAACTGAGTTTCCTTGAGAGCTGCTTGGAAGCCTGATGGTGTGTGAAGTTAGTGAGCCAAATGGAGTTGTTCTCCCACAAGAACCACTCGGCTGATCCTTCTTCAATATGAACTTCACCAACATGCAGTGTTTCCTTGATTGAATTAGCTCTCACACCAATATATGCATCTAGAGCCTTTGCATTGAGGGCTATCTGAAAACGGCTGTGGCGCTGAAGGTTGCCTGAGAATGTGAAGTTGGTGGCATGGGCTAGAAACCCGCATGTGGAGCATTCGTTTGTGTGGGATGCTCTACTAGCTTCATTTCAGTCCTAGGCACTCAAAGGGCACTAAGCATAGAGTGTGAAAACTGAGTTTCCTTGAGAGCTGCTTGGAAGCCTGATGGTGTGTGAAGTTAGTGAGCCAAATGGAGTTGTTCTCCCACAAGAACCACTCAGCTGATCCTTCTTCAATATGCCCTTCACCAACATGCAGTGTTTCCTTGATTGAATTAGCTCTCACACCAATATTTGCGGTCTAGAGCCTTTGCATTGAGGGCTATCTGAAAACGGCTGTGGCGCTGAAGTTGCCTGTGAATGTGGAGTTGGTGGCATGTGAAACCCGCATGTGGAGCATTCGTTTGTGTGGGAAGCTCTACCAGGGTTCATTCCTAGATAATGCACTCAAAGGGCACTAACCATAGAGTGTGAAAACTGAGTTTCCTTGAGAGCTGCTTGGAAGCTGATGGTGTGTGAAGTTAGTGAGCCAAATGGAGTTGTTCTCCCACAAGAACCACTCGGCTGATCCTTCTTCAATATGCCCTTCACCAACATGCAGTGTTTCCTTGATTGAATTAGCTCTCACACCAATATTTGCGTCTAGAGCCTTTGCATTGAGGGCTATCTGAAAACGGCTGTGGCGCTGAAGTTGCCTGTCAATGTGGAGTTGGTGGCATGTGAAACCCGCATGTGGAGCATTCGTTTGTGTGGGTTCTCACCTAGCTTCATTTCAGTCCTAGGCACTCAAAGGGCACTAAGCATAAGCGTGTGAAAACTGAGTTCCTTGAGAGCTGCTTGGAAGCCTGATGGTGTGTGAAGTTAGTGAGCCAAATGGAGTTGTTCTCCCACAAGAACCACTCGGCTGATCCTTCTTCAATATGCCCTTCACCACATGCAGTGTTTCCTTGATTGAATAGCTCTCACACCAATATTTGTGTCTAGAGCCCTTTGCCTTGAGGGCTATCTGAAAACGGCTGTGGCGTTGAAGTTGCGTGAGAATGTGGAGTTGGTGGCATGTGAAACCGGCATGTGGAGCATTCGTTTGTGTGGGATGCTCACCAAGATTCATTTCAGTCCTAGGCACTCAAAGGGCACTAAGCATAGAGTGTGAAACTGAATATCCTTGAGAGCTGCTTGGAAGACTGATGGTGTGTGAAGTTAGTGAGCCAAATTGGAGTTGTTCTCCCACAAGAACCACTCGGCTGATCCTTCTTCCAATATGCCCTTCACCAACGTGCAATGTTTCCTTGATTGAATTAGCTCTCACACCAATATTTGCGTCTAGAGCCTTTGCATTGAGGGCTATCTGAAACGGCTGTGGCGCTGAAGTTGCTGTCAGTGTGGAGTTGGTGGCATGTGAAACCCGCATGTGGAGCATTCGTTTGTGTGGCATGCTCTACCAGTTTCATTCCTAGATAATGAACTCAAAGGGGCACTAAGCATAGAGTGGTGAAAACTGAGTTTCCTTGAGAGCTGCTTGGAAGCCTGATGGTGTGTGAAGTTAGTGAGCCAAATGAGTTGTTCTCCCACAAGAACCACTCGGCTGATCCTTCTTCAATATGCCCCTTCACCAACATACAGTGTTTCCTTGATTGAATGAACTCTCACACCAATATATGCATCTAGAGCCTTTGCATTGAGGGCTATCTGAAAACGGCTGTGGCGCTGAAGTTGCCTGAGAATGTGAAGTTGGTGGCATGTGAAACCCGCATGTGGAGCATTCGTTTGTGTGGGATGCTCTACCAGGTTCATTCCTAGATAATGCACTCAAAGGGCACTAGCATAGAGTGTGTAAACTGAGTTTCCTTGAGAGCTGCTTGGAAGCCTGATGGTGTGTGAAGTTAGTGAGCCAAATGGAGTTGTTCTCCCACAAGAACCACTCGGCTGATCCTTCTTCAATATGCCCTTCACCAACATGCAGTGTTTCCTTGATTGAATAGCTCTCACACCAATATTTGAGTCTAGAGCCTTTGCATTGAGGGCTATCTGAAAACGGCTGTGGCGCTGAAGTTGCCTGAGAATGTGGAGTTGGTGGATGTGAAACCCGCATGTGGAGCATTCGTTTGTGTGGGATGCTCTACCAGGTTCATTCCTAGATATGCACTCAAAGGGCACTAAGCATAGAGTGTGAAAACTGAGTTTCCTTCAGGAGATGCTTGGAAGCCTGATGGTGTGTGAAGTTAGTGAGCCAAATAGAGTTGTTCTCCACAAGAACCACTCGGCTGATCCTTCTTCAATATGCACTTCACCAACATGCAGTGTTTCCTTGTATTGAATTAGCTCTCACACCAATATTTGCGTCTAGAGCCTTTGCCTTGAGGGCTATCTGAAAACGGCTGTGGCGCTGAAGTTGCCTGTGAATGTGGAGTTGGTGGCATGTGAAACCCGCATGTGGAGCATTCGTTTGTGTGGGATGCTCTACCAGGTTCATTCCTAGATAATGCACTCAAAGGGCACTAGCATAGAGTGTGTAAACTGAGTTTCCTTGAGAGCTGCTTGGAAGCCTGATGGTGTGTGAAGTTAGTGAGCCAAATGGAGTTGTTCTCCCACAAGAACACTCGGCTGATCCTTCTTCAATATGCCCTTCACCAACATGCAGTGTTTCCTTGATTGAATTAGCTCTCACACCAATATTTGTGTCTAGAGTCTTTGCATTGAGGGCTATCTGAAAACGGCTGTGGCGCTGAAGTTGCGTGAGAATGTGGAGTTGGTGGCATGTGAAACCCACATGTGGAGCATTCGTTTGTGTGGATGCTCTACCAGCTTCATTTCCGTCCTAGGCACTCAAAGGGCACTAAGCATAAAGTGTGAAAACTGAATATCCTTGAGAGCTGCTTGGAAGCCTGATGGTGTGTGAAGTTAGTGAGCCAAATGGAGTTGTTCTCCCACAAGAACCACTCGGCTGATCCTTCTTCAATATGCCCTTCACCAACATGCAATGTTCCTTGATTGATTAGCTCTCACACCAATATATACATCTAGAGCCTTTGCATTGAGGGCTATCTGAAAACGGCTGTGGCTCTGAAGTTGCCTGTGAATGTGGAGTTGGTGGCATGTGAAACCCGCATGTGAGCATTCGTTTGTGTGGATGCTCTACCAGGTTCATTCCTAGATAATGCACTCAAAGGGCACTAAGCATGGAGTGTGAAAACTGAGTTTCCTTGAGAGCTGCTTGGAAGCCTGATGGTGTGTGAAGTTAGTGAGCCAAATGGAGTTGTTCTCCCACAATGAACCACTCGGCTGATCCTTCTTCAATATGCCCTTCACCAACATGCAGTGTTTCCTTGATTGAATTAGCTCTCACACCAATATATGCATCTAGAGCCTTTGCATTGAGGGCTATCTGAAAACGGCTGTGGCGCTGAAGTTGCCTGAGAATGTGAAGTTGGTGGCATGTGAAACCCGCATGTGGAGCATTCGTTTGTGTGGGATGCTCACCAAGCTTCATTTCAGTCCTAGGTACTCAAAGGGCACTAAGCATAGAGTGTGGAAAACTGAGTTTCCTTGAGAGCTGCTTGGAAGCCTGATGGTGTGTGAAGTTAGTGAGCCAAATGGAGTTGTTCTCCCACAAGAACCACTCGGCTGATCATTCTTCAATATGCCCTTCACCAACATGCAGTGTTTCCTTGATTGAATTAGCTCTCACACCAATATTTTGCGTCAAGAGTCTTTGCATTGAGGGCTATCTGAAAACGGCTGTGGCGCTGAAGTTTCCTGTGAATGTGGAGTTGGTGGCATGTGAAACCCGCATGTGGAGCATTCGTTTGTGTGGGATGCTCTACCAGGTTTATTCCTAGATAATGCACTCAAAGGGCACTAACCATAGAGTGTGAAAACTGAGTTTCCTTGAGAGCTGCTTGGAAGCCTGATGGTTTGTGAAGTTAGTGAGCCAAATGGAGTTGTTCTCCCACAAGAACCCTCGGCTGATCCTTCTTCAATATGCCCTTCACCAACATGCAGTGTTTCCTTGATTGAATTAGCTCTCACACCAATATTTGCGTCTAGAGCCTTTGCATTGAGGGCTATCTGAAAACGGCTGTGGCGCTGAAGTTGCCTGTCAATGTGGAGTTGGTGGCATGTGAAACCCGCATGTGGAGCATTCGTTTGAGTGGGTTCTCACCTAGCTTCATTTCAGTCCTAGGCACTCAAAGGGCACTAAGCATAGCGTGTGAAAACTGAGTTTCCTTGGAGAGCTGCTTGGAAGCCTGATGGTGTGTGAAGTTAGTGAGCCAAATGGAGTTGTTCTCCCACAATAACCACCTCGGCTGATCCTTCTTCAATATGCTCTTCACAAACATGCAGTGTTTCCTTGATTGAATTAGCTCTCACACCAATATTTGCGTCTAGAGCCTTTGCATTGAGGGCTAGTCTGAAAACGGCTGTGGCGCCGAAGTTGCCTGTGAATGTGGAGTTGGTGGCATGTGAAACCCGCATGTGGAGCATTCGTTTGTGTGGGATGCTCTACCAGGTTCATTCCTAGATAATGCCCTCAAAGGGCACTAAGCATAGAGTGTGAAAACTGAGTTTCCTTGAGAGCTGCTTGGAGCCTGATGGTGTGTGAAGTTAGTGAGCCAATGGAGTTGTTCTCCCACAATAACCACTCGGCTGACCCTTCTTCTATATGCCCTTCACCAACATGCAGTGTTTCCTTGATTGAATTAGCTCTCACACCAATATTTGTGTCTAGAGCCTTTGCATTGAGGGCTATCTGAAAACGGCTGTGGCGCTGAAGTTGCCTGAGAATGTGAAGTTGGTGCATGTGAAACCCGCATGTGGAGCATTCGTTTGTGTGGGATGCTCTACCAGCTTCATTTCAGTCCTAGGTACTCAAAGGGCACTAAGCATAGAGTGTGAAAACTGAGTTTCCTTGAGAGCTGCTTGGAAGCCTGATGGTGTGTGATGTTAGTGAGCTAAATGGAGTTGTTCTCCCACAAGAACCACTCGGCTGATCCTTCTTCAATATGCCCTTCACCAACATGCAGTGTTTCCTTGATTGAATTAACTCTCACACCAATATATGCATCTAGAGCCTTTGCATTGAGGGCTATCTGAAACGGCTGTGGCGCTGAAGTTGCCTGAGAATGTGAAGTTGGTGGCATTGAAACCCGCATGTGGAGCATTCGTTTGTGTGGGATGCTCTACCAGGTTCATTCCTAGATAATGCACTCAAAGATCACTAAGCATAGAGTGTGTAAACTGAGTTCTCCATTGAGAGCTGCTTGAAGCCTGATGGTGTGTGAAGTTAGTGAGCCAAATGGAGTTGTTCTCCCACAAGAACCACTCGGCTGATCCTTCTTCAATATGCCCTTCACCAACATGCAGTGTTTCCTTGATTGAATTAGCTCTCACACCCAATATTTCTGTCTAGAGCCTTTGCATTGAGGGCTATCTGAAAACGGCTGTGGCGCTGAAGTTGAGTGAGAATGTGGAGTTGGTGGCATGTGAAACGGCATGTGGAGCATTCGTTGTGTGGGATGCTCATCAAGCTTCATTTCAGTCCTAGGCACTCAAAGGGCACTAAGCATAAAGTGTGAAAACTGAATATCCTTGAGAGTTGCTTGGAAGACTGATGGTGTGTGAAGTTAGTGAGAGCCAAAATGAGTTGTTCTCCCACAAGAACCACTCGGCTGATCCTTCCTCAATATGCCCTTCACGAACATGCGGTGTTTCCTTGATTGAATTAGCTCTGACAACAATATTTGCGTCTAGAGCCTTTGCATTGAGGGCTATCCTGAAAACGGCTGTGGCGCTGAAGTTGCCTGTGAATGTGGAGTTGGTGGCATGTGAAACCCGCATTTGGAGCATTCGTTTGTGTGGGTTCTCACCAAGCTTCATTTCAGTCCTAGGCACTCAAAGGGCACTAAGCATAGCGTGTGAAAACTGAGTTTCCTTGAGAGCTGCTTGGAAGCCTGATGGTGTGTGAAGTTAGTGAGCCAAATGGAGTTGTTCTCCCACAAGAACCACTCGGCTGATCCTTCTTCAATATGCCCTTCACGAACATGCGGTGTTTCCTTGATTGAATTAGCTCTCACAAAAATATTTGCGTCTAGAGCCTTTGCATTGAGGGCTATCTGAAAACGGCTGTGGCGCTGAAGTTGCCTGTCAATGTGGAGTTGGTGGCATGAGAAACCCGCATGTGGAGCATTCGTTTGTGTGGGATGCTCTACCAGGTCCATTCCTAGATAATGCACTCAAAGGGGCACTAAGCATAGAGTGTGAAAACTGAGTTTCCTTGAGAGCTGCTTGGAGGCCTGATGGTGTGTGAAGTAGTGAGCCTAATAGAGTTGTTCTCCCACAAGAACCACTCGGCTGATCCTTCTTCAATATGCCCTTCACCAACATGCAGTGTTTCCTTGATTGAATTAGCACTCACACCAATATTGCGTCTAGAGCCTTTGCATTGAGGGCTATCTGAAAATGGCTGTGGCGTCGAAGTTGCCTGTGAATGTGGAGTGGTGGCATGTGAAACCCGCATGTGGAGCATTCGTTTGTATGGGATGCCTCTACCAGGTTCATTCCTAGATAATGCACTACAAAGGGCACTAAGCATAGAGTGTGAAAACTGAGTTTCCTTGAGAGCTGCTTGGAAGCCTGATGGTGTGTGATGTTAGTGAGCTAAATGGAGTTGTTCTCCCACAAGAACCACTCGGCTGATCCTTCTTCAATATGCCCTTCACCAACATGCAGTGTTTCTTGATTGAATTAACTCTCACACCAATATATGCATCTAGAGCCTTTGCATTGAGGGCTATCTGAAAACGGCTGTGGCGCTGAAGTTGCCTGAGAATGTGAAGTTGGTGGCATGTGAAACCCGCATGTGGAGCATTCGTTTGTGTGGGATGCTCTACCAGGTTCATTCCTAGATAATGCACTCAAAGGGCACTAAGCATAGAGTGTGTAAACTGAGTTTCCTTGAGAGCTGCTTGGAAGCCTGATGGTGTGTGGAAGTTAGTGAGCCAAATGGAGTTGTTCTCCCACAAGAACCATTCGGCTGATCCTTCTTCAATATGCCCTTCACCAACATGCAGTGTTTCCCTTGATTGAATTAGCTGCTCACACCAATATTTGTGTCCTAGAGCCTTTGCATTGAGGGCTATCTGAAAACGGTTGTGGCGCTGAAGTTGCGTGAGAATGTGGAGTTGGTGGCATGTGAAAACCGGCATGTGGAGGCATTCGTTTGTGTGGGATGCCCTACCAGGTTCATTTCAGCCCTAGGCCACTCAAAGGGCACTAAGCATAAAGTGTGAAAACTGAATATCCTTGAGAGCTGCTTGGAAGACTGATGGTGTGTGAAGTTAGTGAGCCAAATGGAGTTGTTCTCCCACAAGAACCACTTGGCTGATCCTTCTTCAATATGCCCTTCACGAACATGCGGTGTTTCCTTGATTGAATTAGCTCTCACAACAATATTTGCGTCTAGAGCCTTTGCATTGAGGGCTATCTGAAAATGGCTGTGGCGCTTAAGTTGCCTGTGAATGTGGAGTTGTGGCATGTGAAACCCGCATGTGGAGCATTCGTTTGTGCGGGTTCTCACCAAGCTTCATTTCAGTCCTAGGCACTCAAAGGGCACTAAGCATAGCCGTGTGAAAACTGAGTTTCCTTGAGAGCTGCTTGGAAGCCTGATGGTGTGTGAAGTTAGTGAGCCAAATGGAGGTTGTTCTCCCACAATAACCACTCGGCTGATCCTTCTTCAATATGCCCTTCACCAACATGCAGTGTTTCCTTGATTGCATTAGCTCTCACACCCCCAATATTTGAGTCTAGAGCCTTTGCATTGAGGGCTATCTGAAAACGGCTGTGGCCCTGAACTGCCTGAGAATGTGGAGTTGGTGGCATGTGAAAACCCGCATGTGGAGCATTCGTTTGTGTGGGATGCTCTACCAGCTTCATTTCAGTCCTAGGCACTCAAGGGGCACTAAGCATAAAGTGTGAAAACTGAATTTCCTTGAGAGATGCTTGTAAGCCTGATGGTGTGTGAAGTTAGTGAGCCAATAGAGTTGTTCTCCCACAAGACCCACTCGGCTGATCTTTCTTCAATATGCCCTTCACCACATGCAGTGTTTCCTTGATTGAATTAGCTCTCACACCAATATTTTTGTCTAGAGCCTTTGCATTGAGGGCTATCTGAAAACGGCTGTGGCGCTGAAGTTGCCTGAGAATGTGGAGTTGGTGGCATGTGAAACCCGCATGTGGAGCATTCGTTTGTGTGGGATGCTCTACCAGCTTCATTTCAGTCCTAGGCACTCAAAGGGCACTAAGCATAGATGTGTGAAAACTGAGTTTCCTTGAGAGCTGCTTGGAAGCCTGATGGTGTGTGAAGTTAGTGAGCCAAATGAGTTGTTCTCCCACAATAACCACTCGGCTGATCCTTCTTCAATATGCCCTTCACAAACATGCAGTGTTTCCTTGATTGAATTCACTCTCACACCAATATTTGAGTCTAGAGCCTTTGCATTGAGGGCTATCTGAAAACGGCTGTGGGCCCTGAACTGCCTGAGAATGTGGAGTTGGTGGCATGTGAAACCCGCATGTGGAGCATTCGTTTGTGTGGGATGCTCTACCAGCTTCATTTCAGTCCTAGGCACTCAAAGGGCACTAAGCATAAAGTGTGAAAACTGAGTTTCCTTGAGAGCTGCTTGGAAGCCTGATGGTGTGTGAAGTGAGTGAGCCAAATAGAGTTGTTCTCCACAAGAACCACAGTTTCTGATCCTTCTTCAATATGCCCTTCACCAACATGCAGTGTTTCCTTGATTGAATTAGCTCTCACACCAATATTTGTGTCTAGAGCCTTTGCATTGAGGGCTATCTGAAAACGTCTGTGGCGCTGAAGTTGCGTGAGAATGTGGAGTTGGTGGCATGTGAAACCCGCATGTGGAGCATTCGTTTGTGTGGGATGCTCTACCAGGTTCATTCCTAGATAATGCACTCAAAGGGCACTAAGGCATAGAGTGTGTAAACTGAGTTTCCTTGAGAGCTGCTTGGAAGCCTGATGGTGTGTGAAGTTAGTGAGCCAAATGGAGTTGTTCTCCCACAAGAACCACTCGGCTGATCTTTCTTCAATATGCCCTTCACCAACATGCAGTGTTTCCTTGATTGAATTAGCACTCACACCAATATTTGCGTCTAGAGCCTTTGCATTGAGGGCTATCTGAAAACGGCTGTGGCGCTGAAGTTGCCTGAGAATGTGAAGTTGGTGGCATGTGAAACCCGCATGTGGAGCATTCGTTTGTGTGGCATGCTCTAACCAGGTTCATTCCTAGATAATGCACTCAAAGGGCACTAAGCATAGAGTGTGAAAACTGAGTTTCCTTGAGAGCTGCTTGGAAGCCTGATGGTGTGTGATGTTAGTGAGCTAAATGGAGTTGTTCTCCCACAAGAACCACTCGCTGATCCTTCTTCAATATGCCCTTCACCAACATGCAGTGTTTCCTGATTGAATTAACTCTCACACCAATATATGCATCTAGAGCCTTTGCATTGAGGGGCTATCTGAAAACGGCTGTGGCGCTGAAGTTGCCTGAGAATGTGAAGTTGGTGGCATGTGAAACCCGCATGTGGAGCATTCGTTTGTGTGGGATGCTCTACCAGGTTCATTCCTAGATAATGCACTCAAAGATCACTAAGCATAGAGTGTGTAAACTGAGTTTCCTTGAGAGCTGCTTGGAAGCCTGATGGTGTGTGAAGTTAGTGAGCCAAATGGAGTTGTTCTCCCACAAGAACCACTCGGCTGATCCTTCTTCAATATGCCCTTCACCAACATTCAGTGTTTCCTTGATTGAATTAGCTCTCCACACCAATATTTCTGTCTAGAGCCTTTGCATTGAGGGCTATCTGAAACGGCTGTGGCGCTGAAGTTGAGTGAGAATGTGGAGTTGGTGGCATGTGAAACCGGCATGTGGAGCATTCGTTTGTTGTGGATGCTCATCAAGCTTCATTTCAGTCCTAGGCACTCAAAGGGCACTAAGCATAAAGTGTGAAAACTGAATATCCTTGAGAGTTGCTTGGAAGACTGATGGTGTGTGAAGTTAGTGAGCCAAATGGAGTTGTTCTCCCACAAGAACCACTCGGCTGATCCTTCCTCAATATGCCTTCACGAACATGCGGTGGTTTCCTTGATTGAATTAGCTCTGACAACAATATTTGCGTCTAGAGCCTTTGCATTGAGGGCTATCTGAAAACGGCTGTGGCGCTGAAGTTGCCTGTGAATGTGGAGTTGGTGCATGTGAAACCCGCATTTGGAGCATTCGTTTGTGTGGGTTCTCACCAAGCTTCATTTCAGTCCTAGGCACTCAAAGGGCACTAAGCATAGCGTGTGAAAACTGAGTTTCCTTGAGAGCTGCTTGGAAGCCTGATGGTGTGTGAAGTTAGTGAGCCAAATGGAGTTTGTTCTCCCACAAGAACCACTCGGCTGATCCTTCTTCAATATGCCCTTCACGAACATGCGGTGTTTCCTTGATTGAATTAGCTCTCACAAAATATTTGCGTCTAGAGCCTTTGCATTGAGGGCTATCTGAAAACGGCTGTGGCGCTGAAGTTGCCTGTCAATGTGGAGTTGGTGGCATGAGAAACCCGCATGTGGAGCATTCGTTTGTGTGGGATGCTCTACCAGGTCCATTCCTAGATAATGCACTCAAAGGGCACTAAGCATAGAGTGTGAAAACTGAGGTTTCCTTGAGAGCTGCTTGGAGGCCTGATGGTGTGTGAAGTTAGTGAGCCTAATAGAGTTGTTCTCCCACAAGAACCACTCGGCTGATCCTTCTTCAATATTGCCCTTCACCAACATGCAGTGTTTCCTTGATTGAATTAGCACTCACACCAATATTGCGTCTAGAGCCTTTGCATTGAGGGCTATCTGAAAATGGCTGTGGCGTCGAAGTTGCCTGTGAATGTGGAGTTGGTGGCATGTGAAACCCGCATGTGGAGCATTCGTTTGTATGGGATGCTCTACCAGGTTCATTCCTAGATAATGCACCTCAAAGGGCACTAAGCATAGAGTGTGAAAACTGAGTTTCCTTGAGAGCTGCTTGAAGCCTGATGGTGTGTGATGTTAGTGAGCTAAATGGAGTTGTTCTCCCACAAGAACCACTCGGCTGATCCTTCTTCAATATGCCCTTCACCAACATGCATGTGTTTCTTGATTGAATTAACTCTCACACCAATATATGCATCTAGAGCCTTTGCATTGAGGGCTATCTGAAAACGGCTGTGGCGCTGAAGTTGCCTGAGAATGTGAAGTTGGTGGCATGTGAAACCCGCATGTGGAGCAATCGTTTGTGTGGGATGCTCTACAGGTTCATTCCTAGATAATGCACTCAAAGGGCACTAAGCATAGAGTGTGTAAACTGAGTTTCCTTGAGAGCTGCTTGGAAGCCTGATGGTGTGTGAAGTTAGTGAGCCAAATGGAGTTGTTCTCCCACAAGAACCATTCGGCTGATCCTTCTTCAATATGCCCTTCACCAACATGCAGTGTTTCCTTGATTGAATTAGCTGTCACACCAATATTTGTGTCTAGAGCCTTTGCATTGAGGGCTATCTGAAAACGGTTGTGGCGCTGAGTTGCGTGAGAATGTGGAGTTGGTGGCATGTGAAACGGCATGTGGAGCATTCGTTTGTGTGGGATGCTCTACCAGGTTCATTTCAGCCCTAGGCACTCAAAGGGCACTAAGCATAAAGTGTGAAAACTGAATATCCTTGAGAGCTGCTTGGAAGACTGATGGTGTGTGAAGTTAGTGAGCAATGGAGTTGTTCTCCCACAAGAACCACTTGGCTGATCCTTCTTCAATATGCCCTTCACGAACATGCGGTGTTTCCTTGATTGAATTAGCTCTCACAACAATATTTGCGTCTAGAGCCTTTGCATTGAGGGCTATCTGAAAAATGGCTGTGCGCTTAAGTTGCCTGTGAATGTGGAGTTGGTGGCATGTGAAACCCGCATGTGGAGCATTCGTTTGTGTGGGTTCTCACCAAGCTTCATTTCAGTCCTAGGCACTCAAAGGGCACTAAGCATAGCGTGTGAAAACTGAGTTTCCTTGAGAGCTGCTTGGAAGCCTGATGGTGTGTGAAGTTAGTGAGCCAAATGGAGTTGTTCTCCCACAATAACCACTCGGCTGATCCTTCTTCAATATGCCCTTCACCAACATGCAGTGTTTCCTTGATTGCATTAGCTCTCACACCAATATTTGAGTCTAGAGCCTTTGCATTGAGGGCTATCTGAAAACGGCTGTGGCCCCTGAACTGCCTGAGAATGTGGAGTTGGTGGCATGTGAAACCCGCATGTGGAGCATTCGTTTGTGTGGGATGCTCTACCAGCTTCATTTCAGTCCTAGGCACTCAAAGGGCACCTAAGCATAAAGTGTGAAAACTGAATTTCCTTGAGAGATGCTTGTAAGCTGATGGTGTGTGAAGTTAGTGAGCCAAATAGAGTTGTTCTCCCACAAGACCCACTCGGCTGATCTTTCTTCAATATGCCCTTCACCAACATGCAGTGTTTCCTTGATTGAATTAGCTCTCACACCAATATTTTTGTCTAGAGCCTTTGCATTGAGGGCTATCTGAAAACGGCTGTGGCGCTGAAGTTGCCTGAGAATGTGGAGGTTGGTGGCATGTGAAACCCGCATGTGGAGCATTCGTTTGTGTGGGATGCTCTACCAGCTTCATTTCAGTGCCTAGGCACTCAAAGGGCACTAAGCATAGAGTGTGAAACTGAGTTTCCTTGAGAGCTGCTTGGAAGCCTGATGGTGTGTGAAGTTAGTGAGCAAATGGAGTTGTTCTCCCACAAGAAACCACTCGGCTGATCCTTCTTCTTTTTCAATATGCCCTCACAAACATGCAGTGTTTCCTTGATTGAATTCACTCTCACACCAATATTTGAGTCTAGAGCCTTTGCATTGAGGGCTATCTGAAAACGGCTGTGGCCCTGAACTGCCTGAGAATGTGGAGTTGGTGGCCATGTGAAACCCGCATGTGGAGCATTCGTTTGTGTGGGATGCTCTACCAGCTTCATTTCAGTCCTAGGCACTCAAAGGGCACAAGCATAAAGTGTGAAAACTGAGTTTCCTTGAGAGCTGCTTGGAAGCCTGATGGTGTGTGAAGTGAGTGAGCCAAATATGAGTTGTTCTCCACAAGAACCACAGTTCTGATCCTTCTTCAATATGCCCTTCACCAACATGCAGTGTTTCCTTGATTGAATTAGCTCTCACACCAATATTTGTGTCTAGAGCCCTTTGCATTGAGGGCTATCTGAAAACGTCTGTGGCGCTGAAGTTGCTGTGAGAATGTGGAGTTGGTGGCATGTGAAACCCGCATGTGGAGCATTCGTTTGTGTGGGATGCTCTACCAGGTTCATTCCTAGATAATGCACTCAAAGGGCACTAAGCATAGAGTGTGTAAACTGAGTTTCCTTGAGAGCTGCTTGGAAGCCTGATGGTGTGTGAAGTTAGTGAGCCAAATGGAGTTGTTCTCCCACAAGAACCACTCGGCTGATCTTTCTTCAATATGCCCTTCACCAACATGCAGTGTTTCCTTGATTGAATTAGCACTCACACCAATATTTGCGTCTAGAGCCTTTGCATTGAGGGCTATCTGAATACGGCTGTGGCGCTGAAGTTGCCTGTGAATGTGGAGTTGGTGGCATGTGAAAACCGCATGTGGAGCATTCGTTTGTGTGGGATGCTCTACCAGGTTCATTCCTAGATAATGCACTCAAAGGGCACTAAGCATAGAGTGTGAAAACTGAGTTTCCTTGAGAGCTGCTTGGAAGCCTGATGGTGTGTGATGTTAGTGAGCTAAATGGGAGTTGTTCTCCCACAAGAAACCACTCGGCTGATCCTTCTTCAATATGCCCTTCACCAACATGCAGTGTTTCCTTGATTGAATTTAACTCTCACACCAATATATGCATCTAGAGCCTTTGCATTGAGGGCTATCTGAAAACGGCTGTGGCGCTGAAGTTGCGTGAGAATGTGGAGTGTGTGCATGTGAAACCCGCATGTGGAGCATTCGTTTGTGTGGGATGCTCTACCAGGTTCATTCCTAGATAATGCACTCAAAGGGCACTAAGCATAGAGTGTGTAAAACTGAGTTTCCTTGAGAGCTGCTTGGAAGCTGATGGGTGTGTGAAGTTAGTGAGCCAAATGGAGTTGTTCTCCCACAAGAACCACTTGGCTGATCCTTCTTCAATATGCCCTTCACCAACATGCAGTGTTTCCTTGATTGAATTAGCTCTCACACCAATATTTGTGTCTAGAGCCTTTGCATTGAGGGCTATCTGAAAACGGCTGTTGCGCTGAAGTTGCGTGAGAATGTGGAGTTGGTGGCATGTGAAACTGGCATGTGGAGCATTCGTTTGTGTGGGATGCTCTACCAGCTTCATTTTCAGTCCTAGGCACTCAAAAGGGCACTAAGCATAAAGTGTGAAAACTGAATATCCTTGAGAGCTGATTGGAAGACTGATGGTGTGTGAAGTTAGTGAGCAAATGGAGTTGTTCTCCCACAAGAACCACTCGGCTGATCCTTCTTCAATATGCCCTTCACCAACATGCAATGTTTCCTTGATTGAATTAGCTCTCACACCAATATTTGCGTCTAGAGCCTTTGCATTGAGGGCTATCTGAAAAC
>NW_026700030.1:0-31425 GCF_030435755.1 Ochotona princeps | reverse complement strand
GCTGATGATAAACGCGCTCCTAGGAGATGAAAACAAATGAGAATTTCTCCCTTTTCTGTATGTCGAATGCCTCAGCTCCTTTCAGTATTTTGGAGAGAGGACGCGATACAGGTTTTGTCGCCACAATTCTCTCGTAGGGCCTACCTCCAGCAGCGCTACTTTTATGTGTGCATTAATTATACGTGTGCGTAGAACACGTGTTCGTGTATGAGTTGCGTGTGTGCTGTGATGCGCGTGGAGGTTGCTTGGCTGTTGTGTCTCTGAAGAATCCGTAAACAGCCGCAAGCGTTGTGCATTTCGGGAGAATGCCAATTCATATATACATGCGGAAGAGACTTGCGTGTTGTTCTGCACGTTTCAAAGAAAAGGAAGCACTCCATAGAGTGCTTGTGCGAATAGTACATGGAATATCGGGCTTCCTGCCTCCATCCACGAGAAGGTGTCTGTCTCAGAGTTTGGAGACTTATTATTTGGCTATATCTAAGAGGTCACGTAGAGTGATATATGCATGGCCCCTATGGTGTAGAAAGCCACACTTGGTTTTATGTCTTCTGCCGTCTTTCGCCTCTTACAACGTCAACAGCTTCTTCCCCTCAAACCAGCTACACGGGCACCGATTCGTCGTACACTACGTATTGTAGTTGAGTGACTGGTGTGGATCTTGTACATACACACGTATTTGCCACTCTTGGTGTATAAGCACTACACGGAGGAGCGACAGCAGCCACAGGGCAGCGCATCAGCTTATATTATAGTACGTATCAAAAGTGGAAAGTCTGTGTACGTCGACATGTATGCCTCCTCTGGTATAGAAGCAGGACTACTGCGAGCTGCATGCACGGCATGTTGATTCCCTCGGATGCACTGCGCGCGCCTCTCAATGATTGTGTGCGACAGCTGCTTCTGTGAATTATACTGCACGTCTGCACACACATACATACAAACGTACACGTATGTACGCCCTGGAGAGTGTACTACAAATAGCACCCCTGCCTCTCATCACCCAGTGCTTCTGCGTGTGTGGAAGTTGTAGTGGTACCGTGGAGAAATGGTTTAGAAGCGTCTATGCTCGTGCGTACCACAATAAATAACGCCCCCTCCTCTCATCTGCCAGTACTTCTGCGGGTGTGGTAATAGTAGTAGTAGTAGTACCAGTAGTACTGTGATGACGGGGTGTACAGACACAGGCATATGCGTTTTTGGGGAACTGCCGCACACCCCTGCGTGATGTTATAACAGAGCCTATCAGCACTGCCAGCGCAGGAGAGACACACGTCAGTGCTGTAGCCGGCGCAAATGACTAGCAAATCGCGTCTTTCGTATTGAGCTTTGATGAACCAGACGTCTCCTAAGCCGCTGAGAGGGGGCGAGATGAAAGCCCGTGCAGAGCAACAATAATACGCATACGTCAACCGAACTCGTAGTGTGTTGTGCATTTCGCTTTGTTTCTGTTTGTGTCTAATACTGAGAATAGCTTGCTGCTCAAACAGGTATCTCAAATACGCATTTATATAAGTGTATATATACACACATATACAGATACGCGTATATATAGAACCCTATCATATTAATTTATACGCAGCACGGCAGCAGTAGTTGTAGTACTGCTGCCCCTCTCCTTCAACTCTTGGCTGCAAGTGGCTTTTTGCGGTCGCCGTCTCGGAATAAAACATAATATTGACGAAAGAAGTCACTCTGCACCTTAACAAGTGTGCTGATGTACTGCTCCCACTCTCTAGTAGAAGACACGTTATACTGAGTATCACACACAACGCACACAGCACACAGCACACAGCACACACACAGCACGCAGCGCACACACACAGCACGCAGAGCACACACACAGCACGCAGAGCACACACACACACACACAGAGCGTATGTACACATACTTTTCTGCCAAGCGCGCTTGTGTACAGGCCTTCAGAAAGGCGCAGCTCGCTCGGAGGCCGTCATACTTTTATGTGATTACTCTGTATACTACACGTGTCCTACGTAGTGCTTCTCCTTCCTCCCACAAGACTTTCTTCTAATATGCCTCCTGCGCATGCATGGCAGATATAGAGCAGAAACACATTTCTTCTTCTTTTCCTCACTCGGCACTCAGAACAGTCGTGCAGTGCTTGATGGCAGATTCTAGAAGAGAAGCACGCTCGTCAATTGCGCGGTCGTGCTCGGCCTTCAACGTCTGGGCTTTCGCTAGTTGAAGAGGAGCCTCCATCTTGACTTCATCGACTCTCTCCTTCAACGTGTTATCCGACAAGTCCTTTGGGTCAATGTGCGAAATGTAGACGAGGCTCTTCTCCGCAGTGTAGAGTCCCCAAATCGTACTGCCCGCCTGATGACATCACATGCGCACATACGAGTACATACATATAATATATATATACATACACATACATATATATATATATACATACATACATATACATACCTATATATACATATACATGCATACATACATATACATATACTTATACATACATACATATACATACATATACATACATACATAACATATAACACACATACATATACATACATACATATACATACATACATATATATACATGCCTATTCATACATACATATACACACATACATATACATACATATATATACATGCCTATTCATATATACATATACACACATACACATACATACATATAAATACACCTACATACATATACACACATACATACATACATATATATATACATACATATACACACATACATATATATACATACCTATACACACATACATATATATACATACCTATACACACATACATATATATACATACCTATACACACATACATATATATATACATACCTATACATACATACATATACATACATATACATACATATACATACATACATATATATACATACACACACATACATATACATACATATACATACATATACATATACATACATACAAACATATACATACATATACATATACATACATACATACACATACATACATATACATACATACACACATACATACATATACACACACATAATACATGTGTACACTGTAGCCCTTCCCTCCCCCCAAGTTTTGTATGCATATGTCAGGTCTGAGCAAGTTGAATGGATCAATGAAATTCACAGTCTAGGTGGATACATGGACAACACATACGCCCCACACGCACATACAGAAGACGCAGGGGCGTTCACCGGAGGTGGACAGACGGCCTTGAGGGACAGAGAAAAACAGCCGAACAGGCCTTAACTATGCAGCATGGCGGACTGCGTAAGCTGCCTGTTTCTACTTGTATACGCATACGAAATAATTTGTCAAGCACCCCCGTTTCTAACATAGGGAAGCCCTCAGAAGCAGTACTAGTAGCAGTAGTACGAGCAGCCTCTCTTCTTCTTCTTCTTCAACACCCTGTTTTCAGTCAGTCCCGTACCGCGTTCTCTTCCGTTCTTCTTAGTAGGAGAGTCTGGTCTGAGTATATGGCTCTGACTCTTTTTTCCAACAACACACGCAGCTGTTTATAAACGCTTATTACGTATCTCTCGTAGTATTACTAGTCTGCCGGTCATTTTCACACACACATGTGTACAAGCGCGCCCCCTCTCCCTGCATATGTGTGTAAATACTCTTCTTTTCGAGGGGACACATGCGCGTGTGTGTGTCTGTGTGTGTGCTCTTTTTCAAGAGGTATATGTATGTATGTGCGTGTACGAGAAGATGTTGGAGCCGACGAAGTGTAAGTACGTATCTATGCTCAAGGGGTATATATATATGCCTGTTTGTGTGTGTACTTCTTCCAGAGTGTGTATGTGTGTGTGTTCGGCAGGGTATATGTATGTGTGCGCGAGAGTATACACGTGTGTGTGTCTCTAAGGCAGTATATGCGTATACCCTCAGGAGAGTGTATGTGCGCGTGTTTGAGTATACCTATGCGTGCTCAACAGAGATTGAAGAACAATCACATCTATACATATCTCTCTCTTTCTATATATATGAGAGCAATATCCGTGCTACTTGCGCAGCAGCGTTGCCATATCTAGAATACGGGGCGTTAAGCAAGTCTCTCAATCCTCAACGATATCCTAATAGATTTCTACGCCGCTTTCTTCCTACAATTGTATATACGTGCCATACGGTGGTGGCGGGCCTCTATCTTCCTTCGAGGGTGCATCACGCACACCACGCACATGACATGACGCCATAAAAACACGTCGACCCTCGAGTGCACCGCTCATTGCTTTTTCATATATTTATTTACAGCGAAATACAGAGACCAGAAGAAAAGCTGCTGAATATTATTACACTACTATACCGCTCACGAACTATACACAACAACCTACCTCCTTCCGATAACATGCTCCCTCAGTATAATATACTACCTCTATATCTTCGTATGCTTTGCCTCTTCTCTTTCTCCCTCTCGGTTCTGCCTCTCTTTCTCTTTCTCTCTCCTCCCTCTCTAGCGTCCACCTCTGTCTCCCTCTCTCTCTCTCTGGGTTACTGTCATCCGAGGTAGACCTTACTTTCAATAAGCCTCTTGGCCTCCTCTAGGTCACGCTTAGCACGATCGGCGCATGCATCGGCGGGCAATTTCGCATCACGTTCTTCCCCAATGTGACGCACGATCAGATCCATCGTGCGCTTCATGCTGAACGGCTCCATATGCTGTTGCTTGTCGAGTCTTTCCAAGCGAGCAGCTTCGACTTTCTGGTAGAGGGGGGACTCGTGGCTTTCGAAGTACGAGCGAAATTCCTGCAGCACTTTCTTCAGTTGTTCTTCGCTCGAATCTCGTAGAGAAGTCAGAGCTCCCTCGGCGTCGCGCACCACCTGCACACAACCATGCCCACCACCCATACACCACACCGCCTTCCCCCAATCTGCAGCAACACTAGCTGCTCTGAAAGCTGTCTTTGCTTCAATCTCTACACTATATTGGTAGGCATCAGCAAATGTGCGTAACGCTAATGCTACATGAATGTGCGCATCATGCAGAGTCACTCTGCTGACACGCACCAGCACGGTACTACCACGCAGCGATGCTAATCAAAAGTTGCTTTCTACATGTATCTGCTCTCCAAATATATGGTATATATATGTATAGAGGCGACTATATATGGGGAATGTAAGAAGCTGCAAGGGTTATTTCTAGCAACAGCGCTGCAGCAGATGCCTCAAACGACTGTAGCGTATATATTATAAACCCACGACAATCTCAAGAAGAGGAGTATGAGCGCGCACAATGAGAGCCCTTCCATATTTTCATATATATATATATATATGTATACGAAGTTGTTTTCTCTCTTTCTATATACGAAAATACAAAACCCCAACTCTCATGCAAACGTATGCGAGTTTCTGGTAGGGTGACAGACGAGTCTCTGTTCTCTAGGCTGAGAAAGAAGTGCAAAGAGAGCTCTCATAGGGTTCTTCACGAAAACAACAACTACACGTCTGTGTGTGAACATTCATAAAGAGAAGTGCGTGCCTGATGCGAGTATGTTATACACACATCATCTATTGACAAAAAGCCTTACTCAAACTTGTTCACAGGGCGTCCCTGTGTGTATGCAGTTATAGAGCAAACTGCATCTCTGGGTGTATATACAACACATAGCATGCACAGACACACAGACTGACGCACGCACTCACTTCTAGGACTCCTTCCTTTCCGATATAACATATAAGCGTCTGTATGTGTGGATCTATACAAAGTGAAGTTTCTTTGATGACCCACATATGTATGTATATGAAGCACAGATATAATGCCTGTACACAGAAGTGACCTATACTGACCTTTGCAGTTCGATCGGGGTCCTGCAGAAGCGAAGGGTATGTCGACAACGCAGACTCACGCATTTCCAAGACGTACGAATTAAATTTCGCGTATGTCTCTCTACGAACAACTTCTCTGTGTTCGATATGTGTCAACTGCTGCTCCATTGATGTCATTTCCTGCAGAAATACAAACACCATTGACATAAAGGCAACTCCAGTTGCAGTAGTACTACTAGCAGCAGTAGTAGCACCAGTGGTAGCAGCGGCACTAGCAATAGCAGTATCACGTGTGCCTCTCACACACAACAGCTTTCAATATATATATATATATATATACATTTATATAGTAGTAGCTGTCGCAGCCGTTCAGCAACGAAGAGTGATGGGAAAAGTTCATAACGTAGTACAGCACCAGTGGCTGCAGAGTGATAGCAGCAGGACGGCGTGAGAGCAGCATCACCAGCACCGAAGCAGCATACTGTCAACAGCAGTAGAGTCAAACCACCAGCAGCGTAGTACTACTGGCAGCAGCACCACGAAGACACCAACAGCAAAGAAGTTCACCAGCAGCGACAGAGCAACGAGGGAGTGACACACTCGTGTTACTAGAGACCCGCGCGACGACGACACACCGGCTGAACATCCCCCACACACTGGCAACAAACACGTGGGAGTAAAACACTGCGGCCGCATCCACACAAGCAACAATCTCAAGATAAATATAGTGTATGTATATATATTTGTATGTATATATTCTGTGGTAAAGCACCAGGACTAGCATTTATATTTGAGCCAATAGTATATGTATATATACTTATATGCGTATATTCTGTGGTAAAGCACCAGGACTAGCATTTATATTTGAGCCAATAGTATATGTATATATACTTATATGTGTATATTCTGTGGTAAAGCACCAGGACTAGCATTTATATTTGAGCCAAGAGTATATGTATATATATTTATATGTATATATTCTGTGGTAAGGCACCAGGACTGGCATTTATATTTGAGCCAATACACAATGTTCCTCCTGCTGTGGCCGTCTTGGGAGTGCGACACCTGCCCTGGGGTATACTGTCTTAGAAGTGTACATGGCGCGTGCTCGCGGCGTCCTCTCATATATGCATCTCATAATCCCTCCGCCGTCATTTTTCTGTAGGTATGGTCGCATATGTGTGTGTGCGTGTGTATCAGAGTGTATACGCGAGTGTATGTATACTTAGGGCCCCTCTGTGTGCGTGCGTGTGTCTGTGTTTGTTAGTGTTTACGGGACTGTACGCGTAATACTTACGGTCTGTGTGTGTGTGTGTGTGCTTGCGTTGTGTTCATGTCTATCTCTGTTTGCGTATGTGGGTGTGAATGTGATTCTATGTATAGGAAGATGTATGTGTGTGCGTGTGCGTGCGCGTGTTGACTTGTTGGTGTGCATGTCTGTGTCTGTGTATGTGGATGTGCACGTGATTGTACGCATACATACACTCTGTGTGTGTGTGTGCGTGTGCACGTGCTTGTGTGTGGGTGTGTTTGTGTGTGTATGTGAGTGTTTGCGTGATTGTTTGTATACATACGGTGTGTGTGAGTGTGTATGTGTGCGTGCAGGTGATGGTATGCAGGTGCTTGTGTGTGGGTGTGTTTGTGTGTGTGTGCATGTGGCCGTAGACGAGGTAGTATGTATAAATACGGTGTGTGTGGGTGTGTATGTGTGTGTCGCTCTGTGTGTGTGCACCAGAAACCCCGTTATGATTGTGTGCCCCGGCACGCAGAAACGTTTGTGCAGCAGAACATATGTGTTAGAGACACAATCGACTCTCAGAGGGATATTATATATGAGTCTGAATTATTAGCAGTAGTACGTGTGTTCTTACAAGTAGTTCGGCTTCCGAGTACGGTTGCCCTTCATCTGGCAGAAAGCGTATGTAAGCCTTCCCAGCCGCAAAGTAAGCAGCTCCGTAAGCTGCGACTTGCCCGCCTCTTTCCGTAATAAAATGTAGGCGTCCCTTCATATCTTTCCCACAGCAACAACCGGTTCCTTTCCCCTTGTCGGCGTCAGCAGGAGGGGAACTCGTGGGCGGAGGGAGGGCAGGAAACTGATCTCCATGTCCTAGAACTTCTTCAGTCACCTGGAGTATCCATGGAATCCGTACGTGTGTGCCATCGCATATACCGCTGCGAGTGGACGGCTTTGTTGTTCGTTGCCCAAGCCGGCTTTCGAGATCGTGTTGTAGAGAAATTTTCGGTACGGTTCAATGAGTGGTGCGCAGATATTTTGGAGGTGTTTGCGACTGCATTCCATTCGAAGATGAGTCTTCTTGACAACAAAGTCGTCAATGTCCACGACACTCTCTTCCACATCGCACAGAGTCCTCACACATCGACCACACGCGAGTGAAAGCTTCCAGAAGCGCTCTGTATGTTCACGTATCTCCACTTTGAATTGTTCTTTCAGGTACTGCTTCACCTTTTCAGCGCAACAAACGAGTAATATCTAGAAAGCCCAAGTTTTCTGCCGTCTCACCCGCCAGTACCTGCAACATACATGAGAGAGAGAAGAAATCCGACTGACGGTCTACTTTAGAAAAGTAACAACATGGTAGAGCAACCACCCACTTCCCATGGAAGGACAACGAGTGAAACAGCGAGAATGCGAGTAGAGCTATCATCAAAAATCATCAAAATATGAGAAAAATTGGGTGGAAGAAGGGGGAGATGGATGGAGGGAAAGAATACATAGAAGGCCTACAGAAGAACCTAAGAAGGAAGGTAGAGTGAATATGAAGAGAGCCCGAAGACGGCAAGCAACCAGCTCCGCGTGTATTAGCAGTGTAAAAGAAAAACGCACACCCGCTACTTTGCAATATTAGAGGGGGTAGGGTGATAATTAGAACACGACACATCTCCGGGCGGATCGAGAAGAGGCTCTTTCTGCAGCAGTAAAGAGGCAAGCAACAAAGACGTATTACTGTTCACGCACAAAGGCGCACTGAAAAGCAGTAGTTAAAGATCAGAAGACAAAGTGATATAATAAGAGAAAAAAATGTACGCATGACGCGTACGATGGCTAAGAACAGCCTACGCTACTAAGACGTTTCTGAAAAGGAAGTCTGCGACGGAACTTGTAGATTACAAATGAAAAAAGAACTCATACTACTTCAAGTATCACTACTACTAGTTATAATAGTAGTAGTAATATCAGGAGTATTGAGAGCAGTTTTAGTTCTCTGAATATACGTCGGGCAGCAGCTCGGTCGGTGGGGGTGGGGGGAGGGGGACGCAAGGGCGAAAGGAAAACGTACGAAGTATGTAGGGGTAGGAGGAAGAGCGAGGAGAAGGTGCAACTAGAAGCTATAAAAATATACCAAAGTAGGCTCACAACTGAAAAGTGTAGGACTCTATTACGAATAAGAGAATATAATACAGCTATACAGAAAATTATATGAGTTCACATGTAATACAGCTACTTAGATGTGTTAAAGAGGTTCACACTCGAAGCGTGTAATATATTTTGTAAAGCATCAATATATACATATATAGGTATACAGACAAGAGAGAATACTACAACTGCACACAAAGATGATGTAAGCACGTATACTCTGGCCACTATCACTTAGACAGCATATACGGTAAGGCCCTGAATGATATATATATGTATATTCTCTCCTATGAAAAAGTAAAGAAAACAACTTCTCACATACACGTATGTATGCAGACATGTATGGGCATACACACATACATATATATATTATGTACGCTTGTACGTGTGTGTGTGTGTGTGTGTCCACGGTCATGTATACATATCTATTTGTATATATGTGTACGCAAATATGTATGGGTACGCGTGTGTGTCTGTGTTTGTACGGACATGGACACGTACATTTATACATAAATGTGTATATATGTACGCACACGTTTACAAGTAAGTGTGTGTGTGTGTAAGTGTGTGTTTGTGTGTAAGTGTAAGTGTGTGTGTAAGTGTGTAAGTGTAAGTGTGTAAGTGTAAGTGTGTAAGTGTAAGTGTGTGTGTGTAAGTGTGTAAGTGTAAGTGTAAGTGTGTGTGTAAGTGTGTAAGTGTAAGTGTGTGTAAGTGTGTAAGTGTAAGTGTGTGTGTGTACGTGTGTAAGCGTAAGTGTGCGTGTGTGTAAGTGTACGTGTGCGTGTGTGTAAGTGTACGTGTGCGTGTGTAAGTGTGTAAGTGTGCGTGTGAGTAAGTGTAAGTGTGTGTGTGTGTGTGTAAGTGTAAGTGTGTGTGTGTGTAAGTGTAAGTGTAAGTGTGTGTAAGTGTAAGTGTAAGTGTGTGTAAGTGTAAGTGTTAAGTGTGTGTAAGTGTAAGTGTGTGTGTGTGTAAGTGTAAGTGTGTGTGTGTGTAAGTGTAAGTGTGTGTGTGTGTAAGTGTAAGTGTGTGTGTGTGTGTAAGTGTAAGTGTGTGTGTGTGTAAGTGTAAGTGTGTGTGTGTAAGTGTAAGTGTGTGTGTGTGTAAGTGTAAGTGTATGTATGTGTATGTGTAAGTGTGTGTGTGTATGTGTAAGTGTGTGTGTGTATGTGTAAGTGTGTGTAAGTGTAAGTGTGTGTGTGTGTAAGTGTAAGTGTGTGTGTGTGTAAGTGTAAGTGTGTGTGTGTAAGTGTAAGTGTAAGTGTGTGTCGTGTGTGTGTGTAAGTGTAAGTGTAAGTGTGTCTTGTGTGTGTGTAAGTGTGTCTTGTGTGTGTGTAAGTGTGTCTTGTGTGTGTGTAAGTGTGTGTAAGTGTGTAAGTGTGTGTGTGTGTGTGTGCGTGTGCGTGCCTTGTACGTATTCTGGGTGACTAGCGGGACGCATATATATGGTCGCAACAGTGTGTTATAGGAACACCCACAGGGCGCAGGCAAAAAGGCTATCAATGAAAGTGCACGTAATTATAACGACAGACGGAGACGCTCTCAGGAGCAGAGGATGTGTGTGTGAGAGGACGAACCGACTAATATACAGGAGCGGGAACACAGTGACACAACACAAACAACCATTACAGAGTAATTTAGACTTAAAAAAATAAGAAAGGTAAGTACAGTCCAAAGGAGTTGAATACGTATTGACAACAGTAAGGACAATGAATACGGACCAATAAGCGGACATGCGGACAGGGAGACGTCAAACAGCGAAACTGCCGCGCCTCAGTCGTCGTTGCTGATACTACCAAGACGCACACCAACACGTGCATATATTTGTGCATACACAGATGGTCCTTCCAAGCACAGTTGTGTACCACGCTAGCCACATACGCATACAACGCACACACACACATACAAACTTATGTACATCGGCGTTCCTATAGATATACATATATATATGTATGTGTGTATATATTCCCATCCACATGTGCGTACATAAGTATACATATATACAGGGGGACGTTGGCATCAAGACGCACACACACTCACGCAGATTTGTTGGAGTTACAGATGGTCCCAACACGTATATATATATATATATATGTCACGATACAGACAAACCTCTTACACACACACACATATACATAAATATAGGCTTACATACATATAATACATCCATACACATGAGCGCAGATATATATATATATATATATCAAGATAGATATGTATATGTATATAGTGCCTTCACCGAGACGCACACATAGTCGCGCAGATTAATATACTTACATTAGATGGTTTTATCACGTATATATGTCACGTTAGCCACTGATACATACAGTGCTCACACACATCGACACACACACACACACACATAACCACATACACACCACCACACACATACTCACATACACACCCCCACATACAAACCCACATACACACCCCCACACATACTCATGTGGACACCCGACCCTCCTGTTCCCCCCACATGCGCACGAAATAAACGTCTGAGAAGTATTTTAAATCCGAGCACATAGCCTCTCGAGTGACTGCCGCTTGACGCGTTGGCACGTGTCCCTCTTTTCTCTTACCACTTGTGTTACTTGCTCAATCGGTCTTTTGTAGAATGTTCACAGGATTCCTCTACACATTCACATACTGCGGCTTTATACTTCTGAGTTGGCTGCGATTGTGTTTTTATGCCTTGTGTTCAATGCTGTGTCTATATCACCCCTTGACTGCTTTCCTGTCTCTCTCTCTCTTGTTCCTCCTTTCACACTTAATCACTTTTTGCTTTCACTTACGCACAGGACACTCATTAAAAAATCAATAAGCTCTATACTGTCGAGTCCGATAGTATAGTTTTTATATTTAGAACCTGCTTATGACGATGATGGTAATAACATATGCATACGTTCTGTGCTGCGAGCATGGGAGAAATAAGTAACCTACACGCTGAGAGGAAGTCGCTGCTGAAGTTGCTGTTGTGAAAAGCTGCTGATGACATAGTACACATATCCAGCTCTTCTTCTTTTGTGTTGGGAGGACGCGTGAGGAAAAAAGTTAGCGACACATCTTACTTACTTACTTACGATTATGATGCGATTACCTTCTGCTCAGATTGATGGTGTAGAGTAGAAAGCTGTTGATTACGTAGTACATATATATACAGCAGTATATACTTGTTGTTCTCTTGTGTGTGTAGTTGAGGGGGGAAACACGAAGAACACATGTGACATCCTCCTACCTTCACGGAGACCTTTTGCTGAGGCTGCTTTTTCAGTTGTTCTTGGTCCACATTTGGATGATCTCCAGGCTTTAGCTCAAGAATAACAAAGTTCGTATCGGTAGCATTGACATCGATAATCCCGACGAGCACGGGGTCGTCGTTTTTCGGTGGCTCTGCTCCTTTCGGGGGTGGTTGGGTCTTCTGCAGTTGTCGAAGAACGTCATATGCGGCGGGAAGCTTGTCACAGCACCACCAGTTCACGATTGCACTCGTTCTATTGATGACTTGCATGGGATTCCAGAGACCGCAAGGGCTGCCGTCATGACACGCAAGTCTTTTTCACTCACAAATGCTGGCACTGTGACGATTCCTACATGCTTGATAACGTCTTGGTGCTGCTGGAGTTGCTGTCGTAGCTGCACTCCTTTCAAATTTCCAATGCGTCTCGTGAATTCGGGGTTCATCACCAGCCCCATGTAGCGCAGGTATCGTATGAAGTCTCCTAATACCACCGGCAACGGTACCTGTCGCGTATGACAGTCATATTTCACTCGAAGGCCATACGTTTAAAATGCAACGAGGGTCATTCACCCACAAAAAATCATACACAAGCACACACTCCTACACACACGTGGACACACACACACACATATACACATGTAGATACACACAGACTCCTGGGGGCTGGAGGGGAACAATATACTACCACTCAAACCCAGACACATACACGCACACATACTCTCACGCGGGGAAAAAAGAGACCACCCACACACACTCACACAAACACACCCTACGCAGCACGCGGATGGAACACAAATACATACATACATACACATATTCACGGGGTGGACTGGACTTCCCCTCCATCCACACTCACACACACGCACAAACGGACGGTCAGCGGAAGAAGAGAGCCACTCGTAGACGCACACTCAGCAGTCACACACCCACGCACATTCACGGGGTGAAAGACAGCACCCACAGACACATACCCACACACACACACACACACGGGAGAAAGAGACCATCACCATCCATAGACACACACACACTCACACACACAGACAGTGAAGGCTTCAGAGACACTCATGTATATAGATATACACACACATATATACACTGTATATATGTGACAAGCAATATAACTGTCGGTGGCTGAGTTGCGTTAAGGCTTATGTTGTTGTGTCGTGCTTTGAAAGCACGAGTGGAAAGACGATTTTTGCGCTTCATTTTTATTTACGCAACAATGCTTAAGGACCACCTCCACACCAATGGCTACTCTGTTCTGCGTACTTATGTATCTCTCGGACGTGCACGTAATCAACGCACCGGTAACTTTCGTAAACGGATACTCTCTTTGTGTGCACAGTGTTCGATGTACATATGTGGTGCATATACGTGTGTGTATACATAGGCTAGTATGCGTACACTTCGCTTCTGCCCTTCTGAAAATATTCCACTGTGGGCGTAAGTACATCTGCTGTATAGACAGACTCCTTATGAATACAACTCTCAATGTATATATAGGTACACATACATGTATACATACGCTAGTATATGCGTACACTCTGCTTGTATTCTTCTAATAATAAATAATTTTTGGCGTAAGTACATATCCTTCATACACAACTTCCCTATGCGAACAATACTCAGTGTATATATATATATATATGTATATGTGCACACATACGCCAGTATGCATATACTGTGCTTCCATTCTTCTGTTGATATTTAAGATTCGGGCGTAACTACATGGTCGTAAGAGCGGCGCTTCCCGCAGGTCGTTCATCGTGTCCATTCCTCTATGTGCATATCTGGAGTATCTGCGTTGCCTTCTTGTATGACCCCTGTCTCTCTCTATCTCGTATGGCTCATCACCTTTTTTTCTGACAGGAGATACTCTACATCGTTCTCTCTCGTTTTCGGAGCTCTTGAGATATAAGGCACACACACACACATACAGAGAGAAACTACTCGTGAATTCCTCCTCTCTGTTTCGTCTCCCGCATGAACGACACAAACAGCGTATGTCGACTGGGTGTCTCTCGTATGTGTCTCGCCTTCCCGTATGACCCCTAGGTCTCTCTCTATCTCTTTCTCGTATGTCTTATCACATACATAGAGGATGATGCATATTGCTCTCTCTCTCTCTCTTTCGAAGCTCTTCGATATGTGCTACGGCACACACACACATATACACACCCAGAGTATTCGTCATTCCCTTTCCCCGTAGTTCGTCTCTTGCGTGAATATACGGCACACACACACACATACAGAGACTACTCGTCATTCCCTCTCCTCCGTAATTCGTCTCTTGCGCGTTTACGACACACACACACACTCTCAAATAGAATGTGTCTCTTTTGCGTTTTCGCACGTGTGTCGTCTTCCCTTACGATTCCCCTCATTAACGTTTTATCACAAATACACGTACGTCGAGACACAAAAGAAACCGTAGAATCTCTGGTATATCATTGAATCGGAAAGGTAGTTACCAACCTGAGTAAGCAACTTGTCTTTCTTCACAAGACAGCACTACTGCACGGCTGAGACACCTGTAGCGGAGACTACCTACCGCCATCCCTCCTCCGTCGATATTCTGCTTTGTTTCCTCAGACACATACATACACATATATAGAACTGCTACTGCACTTCTCTGCAGTACTTTCATTCCCTTCTGTGTACTTCACAGAAACTATAACTTTCGGCAGCTCTACCAGCCTGCTACCTGCCACCAACCCGCCGCCATTTCGCATCTTCACGGACAGAATATGAACGTTGCGCCTTGTATACGACGAATACATGACAGTGTGTCGCCCTTCTCTAAGTATGCTTCTCGTCTTCATACACAACACTCAAAATATCTCTTCGTTCTCTGCACCCAAGCACCACGTTCTTCAGTTAGCTATATTTCCATACAGGACCAGCCTAGGGCCCCATCTCTCTTGTGGTTGTAAGACGTCCACAAAAAGTATATATGCTGCTCTTCTTCACACATGCTGAAAATGGGTAGACAGACGCCGGTGGCAAAGCATTCCCACCAATACACACAGAGAGCTGTTCTAATGGCCAGCGCTATATACATATATATATATGCCGAGTCAAACACACAGACCCTCTTCTTCTTCAGCTGCGCACAAGGAGGTATGGTAAAGGCGATGATCGTTATTATGAAAATATTTTATTCTCTCACCACCACCACCACCACGAAGACATCATCTTCTTACCTTCCCGACCACCCACCATGTCCTGTACGTGTTTCTCCTGCCCTGACCACTACCTCACTTGACACTCTCCAGATACATACACTTCCTACCCCTTGTGTGTGCGCTTCACAAACGTGCCGCCACTTACACTAACACTACCACCCTGCTGCCACTACTCCGTCTTGCCTCTTCTTCGTCTGTGGGTCCAGATTATTACAATTATCACCACTACTATCACTTCTACCACAAACGCTATTACTATTGCGTGTGTGTGTGTGTATAGCACTACTAAGATTATTACCGCTACTAAGACTACTACAGTTACTACCGCTATTACCACCGTGTGTGTCTAGAGCACTACAATTATCGCCACTATTACTACTACTACTACCAATACAATACGGGTATACCACCGCGTGTGGGTGTATAGCACTACAATGATCACCACTACTACTACTACTACCGCGATTACCACCGTGTGAGTCTACAGCTCTACAATCATCACCACTACTATTACTTCCGCTATTACCACCAGTGTGTCTATAACGCTACAAATATAGCCACTACTTTTGCTAGCACTATTACTAATATCACGGCTACCACCACTGATATTATCTTGTTGCCCTCCCACCCCCCTACCCTCCCCACCAGAGCTTAGTACTACCACCACACCTACCAGGGATTACTGCACTGCCCGACCACCCCACCACCACACGAGTACCCGTGTGTAGACGACAACCGCCACCAATCTAGTCTCATTCTAGAACTACTACTATTCTGACAACCACTACCGAATCTAGTATCATTCTACAACTACTCCTATTCTTACAGTACTACTACTTATCATTATTGTGGGCGTTGCCAGATCCATGTTAACTTTGTAATTACTATGGTCATGTACCTCCCTACGGGAGGTGACCGACTATCAAGACCGTAACTGTGTGATTACAGCCTCAAAGGTGAATGGCGTGCTAGCTAGAAAGGTAGGAGGACCTTCTCGTATGTGGAGACATATGAATTGACGCTCAAAAAACACAATCGATACAACAGCACATGCAACTGTAGTTGTGCACACGTATCAGCAGTAAGGAGCTATATAGTTATCTACTGAGACCAACATGTTCTCCAGCAGTATGGCGCTGTTGCTGCAAAAATGTCTAGGCTTTATTGCCGCTTGCCTTAGAAAGGGATTCAGTTTCTGTCTTCTAAGCGCTGTTCTTTCTTCTATGCAGATACGCAAAAGTGTTTTAGTAGTCGAATCGTAGTGTGACATGTTCATGGCAGGTACGTACACACGTCTACGTAAATGCGCAAGCCTACTGCCTCGCTGTAGCCCCATCACACAAATACAAACACACACACACACACACATGCACACACAAACACGCATACACACACACATGCACACACAAACACGCATACACACACCCACATCCCCACAGCTATATCTGTATATATCTCCATTCGAATGTGCATGTACACTGTGAACGCCGCATGGTTTCTAAGCATATGTCAAGTAGGCTTCAGCACACACCCAGAGTATCTTTAGGATAACACACTGCTGAATGGAAAGTGTTACCAACCACAAGCACGTCAGCACGACGTGCTCCCGAACGAACCGTACGAGCACAAAGACGTAGCCCCACCTTGATACTGCAGAAAACCGCCCTCTCTTCTCCAGTTACTTAAACGCAGGCACGTAGTAACGTAGGATGGCGATTCCAATACTTCATATCAATTCTGATAGTATTAGGACTAACACGTAATGGACGTATACACCACCTATACGTATCAGTGTTTGATATGTGTATGACTGTGTGTTTCCTCATCATTTGTGTCCAAACGCTCACGTGTGGAGGCGTGTACCTCAGAAACTGTACCTCAACGCACATATATATATATATATATGCAGTCCCCTGCACAACATTTTACTACTGAAAATGCCTTCTGCCGTTACTCGAGACACTTCGCCCACACATCCGCAAGCGGGTCCATACGCACACGCGCATGGCTCCAAACAGACCAAGGCCCATGCCAATCACGCCCTCCGAAGTTTCCTTACGGCGACTTTTTTGTGGTCGACGTCCACATGGAAAACTACGTTGCCTTTATGTATGGTCACCTCCACCAGAGGAGCGTGTGTAAGGCGTTGCTCCACCTCCTGCTCGTCTGCTGACGAGCGCACGGGTATCCACATCGGAAGGCACTGCAACAATGAGACAATGAGCAGCAGCAGTAGCACCCGCAGCAGCAGAACATATAGTAGTAGTGCATGACTGTATTTTGGTTCGTGTTGTGGGGTGCATGTGTATGCACGAATACGACGGGCAACAGCAGCAGTAGCAGCATCTACACATATACACGTGTGTTTCGTCGTGCTAATTACTTACACGCATTCATTGTATGAGCGTGAGCAACAGCAGCAGCAACAGCAGGATACTTAGCAGCAAACCTGCGTGCTTTTGTTGTCCTTGTGTACGCATATACTCTGCGAGGCTGAGCAACAGCAACGACAGTATACACAAATAGTAGTTAGTATTTCTGTTTATATCGCTCATGCATGTCTATACGAGAAATATCAATGCAGGAGTAGCTACACATATGTAGTTTAGATTTCCGTGTGAATCTGTTGGCAGAGGCACCAGCCACGGAAGCTCTATATATGAGGTTTACATATGTAGCAGAGTATGTCTGTAGCCATTTTGTATCCACATATGTGTATACGGGTACCCCCTGTCAAAAGCGTCATTCTGCATAATCAGCTGTGCATCTGTACGTGTGTGTACTTGTGTACCAGCGAAAGGAGGACATGCACACACGCAGATGCGTCAGTTTTACTGCGTAGCGGCTGCTCTTGCTACAACATGACTGCCGCCACATATACTGGTTCCCTACGTATGACAGCACACACATGCAAATGCGTTAGTGTGCTGCGTGCCGGCACAACCAGTGCTTTTTCCCTCTTGCAGCATACTGATACTCCAGCTAGCAAAACTTCTACATACAGAGCCGAGCGAGGAACCTCCTCTGTCTTCTCCCACACACAATTCACCAATCACCAGGACATGTATGGTTGGTGCCTTGGTAACGTGTGCAGCTGGCCTCCCACTGTCAGAGTTCTACATACACTTCATGTGTGTGCAGGTCCAAGTACTGAGACTACTTTATAATTGTGAATGCAACGCATCATCGCGGCCGTGCAGACTATCAATATGCAGTCGTATTCAGGCTGCTACATGCGCTCACAAAAAAACAAAGGGGTGAAGAAGCTCCGGGCAGAACAGAGCTACCACCCACCTACTATGGCTTGGTGTCATACCAAACCTCCAGCAGTCAAATTGTTTATAAAAACATTCTTACGAAGCAAACAAGTAATGCGTCGAGTAGGGCACCAGTAGTAGGATGAGATGCTGAGGAAAGCTTCATTACACAGCGGTGTACGTACACCTGAAACTACTTCCCACCACGGGTGTCAGCACTCCTACCTCCACCATGACAGTCAGTTACTGACGTGAAGTGTGGCAATATATTAATGAATGCCACAATGTACACCCCCGGTGGCTCCCCCAATAGCATTGAGTTACTGACGTAGGAACTGGCAAGACATTCATGAATGTCCCAATATGCACCCACGGAAGAACGCCTGTTCAGTAGTAGCCATCGGAGTTACTGTCTTTACCACAAGTGTGTCTTTGGGTTCGTAGTTCACACGACATTCCGCTTCCTCGCCGTAGAGCCTGCAGCCATCACAACGACAAAAGCACAAGCAGCGTCTGTGATAGAGCAGCAAGACCGGTAGGGTGCTACTGCATACTATAGGTACAAGCCTCTTAGCAGCTACCGTATACAGAGACGAGGTTTCAATGCCCAGGCAGTGTTAGCAGTAACAGTAATCGGAGGACACACTGTGAAGCCCAAGCGAGTGTTACCGACAACAGTACCGAAAGGAGACTCCGACGCTTGACCAGCTTCAGCAGCGACAGTAACAAGGGGGTACACTGCAAAGCTCAAGTAGTGCTATCAACACCATTAATAGGATGCGAAGACCAATTACTGCTTCCAGCAACAGTATACGTGGAAAACACACTGCGAAGCCCGCCAAGCGTCAGTTGCACTTTGGGCAAACGGCCGCCTGCAGAAGGGCGGCAGCAACCGAGAACGCGGGGCTGCTGCGTAGGTGACATCAGCAGCTGCAGCGCAAACAGTTGATGTAGTCACACCGCATATACACAGCGGCCATACTGTATGCATATGTAATAATACACATGTATACGACGCCTGATGGCTGTCAATGGATTACAATTAGTTCCACACGTAGACACACATACACATACACGCATGTACAACTAACACACACATCATCTTGGGCGACAGCCCGTAATCACACGTACTCGAAGAGGTAATTGGACAGCGACGTTTGTTCCTTCTGTGCCGCACTACCGCCTCACCCACGGCAGTGACATAGAGGCAGCAGCGCCTGGCAGTAATGTTTATGCTATATATATATATATCTCACTGCCCCCACGGCTGTCAGGGTTGTTCTCCGTTCCGCACTGATTTTGGTTTAGATGAGCTACCAACAGCAGTGTACCACGGTGCGTGCTGCTACAGTGAGACTTATGTATGCTGCTCTTTGTCGTCTGCTGCGGAGACGTCTTGTCGCGGCGCCATCAACTATGATAATTCATAGCATATGGAGGTGCACATGTCTTGTATCACCTGCATCTAGATGTGCCTGTATGTCTGTGTCCCCTGTATAAATAGCCACATTCTATATACCTGTTCAAGTAAAGATGTGTTGAGATATTCTCTATACGGGAGATGTCGACGTTACACAGCAGCAATAAATGTATTCCTGAAAATACATACATATGTACTTACGAGGCCCATCTTTCACTGGAAAACATGACCCTACCTCAACACATCTTAACTTGAACAGGTATATAGAATGTGGCTATTTATACAGGGGACACAGACATACAGGCACATCTAGATGCAGGTGATACAAGACATGTGCACCTCCATATGCTATGAATTATCATAGTTGATGGCGCCGCGACAAGACGTCTCCGCAGCAGACGACAAAGAGCAGCATACATAAGTCTCACTGTAGCAGCACGCACCGTGGTACACTGCTGTTGGTAGCTCATCTAAACCAAAATCAGTGCGGAACGGAGAACAACCCTGACAGCCGTGGGGGCAGTGAGATATATATATATAGCATAAACATTACTGCCAGGCACTGCTGCCTCTATGTCACTGCCGTGGGCGAGGCGGTAGTGCGGCACAGAAGGAGCAAACGTCGCTGTCCAACTACCCCTTCGAGTACGTGTGATTACGGGCTGTCGCCCAAGATGATGTGTGTGTTAGTTGTACATGCGTGTATGTGTATGTGTGTCTGCGTGTGGAACTAACTGTAATCCACTGACAGCCATCACGGCGGCAGATACTGTACTACTTTCCCTACGACGTGAGACAATATATACTTATACTACACAGACACACTGTATACACGCTGCTCGCACATTGGAGGGCCAGCAGCACGCACGCGAAAGCACGGCGAAACGGTGAAGAAGCTCCCGCGTGTATCGCAGTGCTGTTACACACAGAATGCAGCCCCCCTCAGTACGAGCGCGACGAACTCGTGGCTCGCGGTAGTTTAGACAGTACGAAGGCGCAGCCCAGCGCTTCTGCGGAAGATGTACGCCTTTCAGTTCCCTCTACGCAGACTACGATAATGCCCGACAGGTCACACAGGCGTCCTCGACAACATTCTGTCTACTACCCAGTGTTCTTGTCAACACATCACTGAGACTACTTGTGTCACCACACCTATCACACACTATGTTTGTCAACACACTTCCACCTTTTACACATTATTTTCGTCAGCATGTATCTGCATATTACGCTCTACGTCTGTCGACACGTTCCTGCCTATTGACTAATATGTTTCGCGTTCCTGTGTTTTGCCATTATGATCAATCGCAGCACCTTCCACACCAAGTGGCCTCTCGCTCTCTCCTCTCGACTGTCCAGTTTCCTGGCTGGTGAGTTACACTCATATTTTCGTAGACCACATATGCACATGTAGATTTTGCTCGCTCCATTCAATACATATATATACTCGTTTCCCTATATAACACCGCACGCACTATCTCACGGAAAACGTGCCCGAATACCCTCACTTATGCACCGCTCAAATGTACCCTTCGCCGCACTTGCTTGATACACTTACTCCTGCTATTCTACCGCATATATGCATATATACTTACATATATGTATATATATTCTAACACGTATATGTGCATATATACATATGTAAGTCCTAACACGCTTGTATGCATGTCTATATATATGTATATGTAGAAGAGGTCTGCCACAAAACTGAGCACATGAGAGACCTCGTTGGTAATCAATTAAGATATAGATTGGTGACGCAGGCAGGGCGTTGCATGCACACAGTACACCATCTTGTCTGCGCATGGACCATATACATGTAGAGGTATACTTCTGTCTCTATGTACTGTGTACCCCGAATGCTTCTCGCATACTTGTCTGCATATAAGCAACTTGGCATGCACAATCGCAAAATATTCCTGGCTCACGAAGCGGATCACGATCTTCAAATGTACTCACACAGCAAGTGAACTACACCCACCACATAGTAATACAGAGCTCTTCGCGTAAATCACATAAGGACGTCAGCAGTGCTATCGAGTGAGACTGTCTACGCATCAGATACACACGTCTCATCAGGCAGATGGGGATCTATTATACCTGTTTGCAAGTGTGCAGACGCGTGCCCTGGCCTGTGTCTCTACGCGGGTGAGCCCCCAGAGCAGCAGAAAGCGCAGCACTTATCACGAACCGCCTGGGTGAAGGTGCACGTGCATGCACGGCTGTCTGCTGTCTGCACAAGTGCAACACCGATGCTTTCGCATAAACGAATATATATATGCATGCCTACGCTTACCTTCACCGCACAATCGCAAAACGGCAAGCGCATTGTTTCCCCTTAGCTACATTTACGCTCTGAATATACACGGCGACACGGACACTACAACTGTCAGTGGAATGAATGATTTACAGGAAAATCCATGCGGCGACAACCATACCGTCCTGCACAGATCAGATGTGCACCAATGATCAGCTCTGCAATGGCAAGGACGGCTTGTGAAAGGTCCGTGTGTACACATATAAATAAAGCTATACTCGGCTGCTTTCGTGCAATCCACCCGGCGCTACGTGTAGTACTACTGTGCTGCACATGTTCCGTGAGGTATCCACACACACTTTCGTAAACGTATACAGCTGCTCGCGGACAGTTTTATCTTGTCACGTAGCACGCACGTGCTCATGCTCGCCTGTCGTGACGTATGTCTTAGCAGTGCTGGGGATGAGGTGACCGTTCGATATTTTGTATATATATGCATATTGACTGGGCAGTACATTTCTGCGAACGCTAGATACCATCAGCGTAGAGACGTCACTTTACGCTCAAGATTTTGGATATAACAGTTCGAAGTGTTGGAATGAGCTTAGCAGAGCCCGTCTTTACGGCCCTAGAAAAGATCTCCCAGCGCGTGTGTGTAGAGCAGACCGCGTACAAGCCGGGCGTGAAAGTCATGCTTGCACGCTTGTAGACAATCCGACAGCTCTATTTGATTTTTTTCGAAGAAGTAGAGTGGCACGGTGCTTCTTAAGGTCATTATCATGGTCTCGTTTTTTCGCGCACTTCTCTAGACAAATTGACTTTTACGCTTATATGCTGCCAGTAGTGGGGCTCTATGTAGTATGTTTGTGCCCATGAGGAAAGCTAGCGCCCTCACGCGTGGCGCTAAACGGTGGACTCAAAACGCCTCTTTCTGATTCCCCATCACAAGTTAAATCCAAGAGGGCTTCATAAACACTACTCAGGAGTACTCAGGCAAGCAGGCGACCGCACCTGTATACAACGTTCTAGGCAGCAGTCGCACAAGCACACCTACAAGAAGTACCTTGGAATGCGCCTGAGCAAATCCCAGCCTCTTAAACAATGTGCTCCTTGGCATTTCACGTTTCAACAACAGCTCCAGAGGCTGGCGGCCCCGTCACCGCTTTATACGCACAGTGAAACACTTGTGTACTCGGGATCTATGTGTTCCTGAAGAGCCGGGGCTGCGTGTACCTATTTATACGCAAGCGCACGCGAACTACCAGTCTCCGCGTGTTCTGTGTTAACAGCAAAATACAAGTGAAGGTCTCTACGGACACAACCGCGAAACGGGGAGTTCTGGGCTTGTAAAAGCATTGACGCGGCATAGTCGAATGCTGCCCCGCGTGGTCTGAACAGCACATCCTACGAAGGCTGGTGAGTCACCTGATCTTCCCGGAAAAGGCGACGGTAGAAGGAAAGTCATGCTTGTTAAAGTGCGCGGAAAGACCACCGGTGTTGACACAGCTTTCAACATCTTTTCGGAGGCCTGTGGCGACAACGCTCACGTCAGGGCCCATTTCAAGGCCAAATATAATGTCGTCTGGCTTTGGCTCTACGACTGACATCTTGGAATGCTGTTCAGACCAAAATAGTACAGATACGCACCAGAAAGGACGCAAAGCACACGTGAAAACACGGAGGAATAGGCTTTCCAAGGTTCCACACTATCAAGACGGCGGCCAGACTTGATAGCTGAAGACAAGCGAGAGAACAGGAAGGCTGCAAGCTTTAACGGGGAAGAGTACCCCGGTAGTATAAACAAGGAGACGACACAGCGAAGCAGTTAACGTGGACCAGAAGCATCCATGAGAAGCAAACTTCAAGAATATCAGCAGGAAAAGTACTTCTGGGCCTACACAGCGCAAGACCAGCATAATAACCGAGTGACCTGGCTTAGCACCCACACACAACACAACGGAAGAAAGGAATCGCAGGCACAGAGAACACCACCACACACGTACACCAAAAGGCGCAGACGCCCGGGGCTGCGCGCGGGTGCTACGATGCTGCCGAACAGTACTCCCGACTATACTGATCTATTAACAAAAGGCATTCCCTCGACCCTATCTCCCTCTACCGGAAAGAGTCAGCGCTTGTTTATGCACGTACATCAAAATGCCTGGCCGCATACTATTCTCGATGCCGGCGTGCGTGTACCCTGACGTATGAGCGCGGTTGTACTGCTGGCCCCGTCCCACCCTCTGCAGCATCAAAGCTGCACAAGCCGCTGACACCTGTCCCCTGCCCTTTGTTTCGAAGCAGCCTTACTGCAGCCCCCCACAAAATCACAACACTGTGCAAGATTGTCGCTCAGAGAGGTTCCACTTTTGATAGGAGCCTTGGCCACGACCTTCAAACTGCAAAATAGTCCTTTCTAGCATGTATACTGACAACTCAAACGTTCATCCTGTCCACGGAACTATGTAATCTTAACACGCCAACTACACGTGTGTATGACTTCAAGCGCGCGTGCCTCGCATGGTATGCCGAGAACTACAAAATAGGCGATGTTGCAACACTTGCTACAGGAAAAGAGCGCTGGCAGTAACTTACAGGCTGCAGAGCGCACTTACTGTGTTTTGTAGGGTAAACGGAACAGTGTTGTTCGTACAACGCTGGTAAGATGCTACCCCAGCCTCAGCATGAGAAGCGCCGACGACACGCGTGTGCACTGGTGCCCCCGCGACTGGACAGAACGAACCGCACACGGAAAGTGCGGCTCTTCCCTGGTTTGTGCGTGTTTGATACTATTTCTTGCCTTTTCGTAACGCTTAGACGCTTATGCGAAGGGACATCAATGAGGACTTACAAAAACGTACTAACGCAGGTCTGACCCAGAATGCTCATATCGAGCCAGTCTACGGTAGTCTATAGCGGCGGTATGCAAGCCACCAGAAGCGCTACCTGTAACAGCAACAGCATCAACAACCTGGAAGTACATGCCCTGCTAGCGGCTTTGGAGTAGACTACCATCACGCGAGCACCACAAGTTACGGGGGAAGTCGGGGGAAGACCGGCACCTCACGCTGCCTCAGTAGCTAATGGCGAGCGGCGACGACAGCGCCGAGCAGCCCGCTGTGTAGCGGCCAGCCAGCCACTATTCAAGCTGGATCGTAATCACCGCCTGGTCTTTCTGTCCTCACATAAGGGTTGCGGCTTAGGGGATCAGCTCCACAAGGCTCTACCTGCTCAAGCTATGCAGGTTTTGCGCTTGTTGTCTATAAACGGTATACACGATGGTAATACACGCTTAGGCTTGTGTTGTTACAAGGATAGAGATGCTTGGCCGCTGCGTTTGCACTAGTATATCAACCAGACGATGTTCGGAGCACCTGAATCACCAACATCTGCGATGACATCTAACTATGTTTAGGACGATGTTCGGAGCACCTGAATCACCAACATCTGCGATGACATCTAACTATGTTTAGGGTACGGGCTTGCACATTTATGGTGTAGCCTTCTCGTTCCGTCTACAGTTAAAGCCGAAGCACTGGCTAGAGACGGCCTCTGCAGCAGGTGTCTACAAGAGGACAGACGCGGCACCCGCCGTCCCGCACTAATGATCTCCTCCACAACACCGCGCGATTAGTAGAAATAAAACTAGAGAAGCACCACGTATGTTCAGCGAACATAGTAGTTATCGTCGTAGGGAAGGTAGAAACCCAGCGTAGCTTACGTGAGTTCCGACGGCAAGAAGTCCAGATTCCACGGCGGCTATGCGATTACGTGTACAATGGCTAGATGGGAATTGGTCGACAAACGATCAATCTACGCGGCAGTCAAGACTCATTACGCGTGAGCTGTAGAGCTCTGTATATCTGTACAGTACGCACTGCACACCGGTGTACAGCCGCAGCTCAAGGTGAAAGGAACCATGAGGCGGAACACACTGCAGACAAGCGAATGGCCGCTGATACCCCCCGAAGCAGAGTCAGACCAAGAAGTACGTTGTACGGCGACTCAGCCGAGTACGTTGGCGCTCGTAAGATGGTCCGCGGACAAGTGTGAAAGCCATATGTACACGCCTACGTACATACGTGTAGAAGAACACTCGTGTTCATCAACTGCTTATTCTGGTACAGCACTTTCGCTGTTACTGGGATCGCGCGCTGCAAGAGACTTGCTGCGCACGTCCAGTACCAGCAGGACCCTCATGCGTCTCAAGTCTGTGTGGCTGGGTAGTGGTATGCTTCTTGTACAGACACTAAAAACGCCCCATGAACTCATTTAAGGGTATCAACTAGGTGCAGTAGGGGTGTGTTAATGGTTGTGCAAATGGTCGTATGTACGCCATCGTACAGGATAGGGGCCAAGTAGTGAAGTTGAATAGAGGAGGGATCCTCAGTGTGTGCAGAGCTCTCCTAGCTTCTGCTTACATCGTTCAAGGATATGACGGCACTGATACGGGTCAGCCTAGTGTTGTGACGTGAAACGTGTGAGTTCTACGTTACTGTGTCCGCAGTGGTCATTCTGAGAAGGCAAGTCACACAGGAGTCGTGAGCAGGTAAACCGCCCGGTGTGGTGCAGCAACGCTCTGGCTACTACTCCCTTGCGTGCAGGCGGCAGGTGGCCTGTTGTGTACAACGATTCAGCAATACGCAGCGCTCAAGCGCTGAAGTGGTCCCCTCTGTTACAAGTGTTTCAAGGTTAAGGTCACATCGAACAGTTTTCGAGGCAATCGCATCGGTAATCATGTGCACGACTGCAGAGAATCAATCCCCAAGCAGGCCTCGCGGAGCTAAGTTGCTCAACCGGTCGCTTGACGGGTGACTCGCTATGATGGAGGCCATTACTGCTGCAGAACAACCGCGGATACACACAAGCAAACCCCGCGGATTTGCTTGCGAATTTATTTGTTATTTCTGGCATGCTACCTGCACGCGGACGGGATCTAGGGAGGACTGTGTGCGCCCTTTGGGCAGATAAGGTTGCCGCTCTGTGTTGACTGTGACGACAGCTTCTGATAGTCTCCCTCTGCTGGGACTGCTGCCGTGACCTTTTTTCACGAAGTTATTGCAGGGTGCGGCTTCCCATTGACGTGTTCGTGTTTTCTTCCCGCCTACAGTCCCCCTAAACGGACACACGTGCTTTTGGTCGTGCACGACCGAACAGACAGCAGGCTGTCATGCTCTACGAGCTGAATCATTTTTGAATGTGAAAAAGCAACGCCCTTAATACTTTTATGTGTTTGTCTCCATGGGCGTCTGCGAGGAGCTTGCTAATCAACCGAGAGCCGCGTGCTGAGAACGACGGGTAGCTACGTGCGCTAGACCACGAGTGAGCGCGGGGTATGTGCAGTCACGCCCATACACTTCCCTGTGCAGCTTCTCACGCAGCAAAACGCAAGTGGTTTTTCACCACTTCAGTCCGATACATGCTTGCGTACGCGTGAAAAGATAGCGGCGATCTATACTACAAAGCGCCTGCTAAGTCGCATGGTCTGACGGGGTCGCATGAGTTATTCTCTAACGTGATCCGGCTGTGCGTAGACGCTTCCTCTTTTACTTGCTGCACATACGATACATCAGTACCTGAAGTGGTCGAAAGATTTTTAACAGAGCCCACGGTTGTGTGTAGTGCGCTCTTGAATCGATGGAAGAGCACAGCAAAGCCTCTTACCACACTCACGCGGGAATACGGTACACTCTAAGCTTACTGGGCGCACACCTGCTTAAAATATACAGGCGGACGCACTTTGATACGTGACATACTGTGCAATATCCGCTTGTAGACGCCGTAACACTTGTTTCCCAATCGTTCTCTCTATTTATTTTTTTGGTATATACCTATACACGAAGATACATACGCTTTTGAGAGTGCAGCAGCGTTGATGGCTGCGAGAGCCTACTGGGTCAGTCAGACAAGAACATACGTCTCGTACACGTGAATACCTCTTTGTGGCCTCCTGGGAGGGGCAGCGTACCATCTTAGTACGAGCTGACGTACTTAGGACAGCATACATGATCATACATGATTCTGCAGGTAGCACGGACAGGGAACTCTGTTTACGCACAGAGATTGCAGAATTACGGATATATCCGAATATGTTCTAACGTAGACCAAGCTATGCAACTAGACCCAACCTTTTTCCAAGCTTAATAGGGAGTCCCTCAGGAAGAGCATGAGTGTGAAAATCGAGGACCGTGGGTAGATGTGAGTTTGTCTTGGAACCATATCTGCGCTGTGGACATGCCTCTGTATGTGTGACAGGTAGACGTACTCAAAAAAATCTCAGCCAAACACTGCCCACACCACCGTATCGAGTGGCCCTCCGAATGCAGACATACGGTAGGCGTCACAGAAGACGTAGACACGCCCACCGGCTCAACATTTCGCAGCGTAGTCGTCACTGCCACCGTGGCCGACATCGAAAGAGTTACGAAATCCAACTGTACTTCTAGTGACTTTGCAGCTTGATACGTGGTATATGCAGACACTGACAGTCCCATAAACTACGTATGTGGTCGAAATCGACGATGGGAAAGCTGCGCATACGCCTACCAGAGCAGGTTGCAGAGCAACATCTCGATAACTGCACGTTATCTTGATCGTTTCTAAAGTGTGACACCACTACACTTAGAAAGGCGTTTGAGCAACACACGGCCTAAGATATCTGGCTCACGAAATGCTGCAGCGCGCGTCCACGCTGGTAAGTTGGTGGCAGAAAGAGTGACTGGTGCTGCCGTCGCCCAGAAGATTTTATGGGCTGTCAGCCACCATTCTACTATTACTGAAGTGCTGCAACCGTCAAGAGGCTACAGAGGAGAAAGGGCGCATGTCAAGCGTCATCCACTTACACAAAACAGCGCTACACACCCGACTCTGGCGGCCACCATACGCAGTGCAGATCATCAACCAGGGCTCCAGGAAGACGTTTCAACACTCAGAATACTCCACGTGAAGCCATATGCAGACACACGGAAGAAGCAAGAACCGAGTACCGCACAGGGACTATGAGGCCGGTGGTCTCGTAGCACGCGTCTCTTTCCATAATCATTCGGAGGTCATTCTTTTCTGACAGATTTTCTTATGCTAGGGACAGACTCTAGGCAACGCCGCATTGGTTCTGCCGGCTCTGCTTTGTCTCTTTTTTGTAGCTGTACATCCAGCTTACATGCATTTCCCCCCGGGAATAATACCGTCACATTAATATTATGGTCCACGGTCCGCTACCATCTCGCTTTTGGCACGTCGGATCCGTCTAATGATCTTTCGATCACTAGTTGCAGCTGAGAAGCAGCACAGCACCGCAGACACGTGACGAGGTCAGCACAAGTACAATATAAAGGTTCGCGAGCGAGCATGTCGCGCGCTTATTGCGAATGCTGGGAGTCTCCAACGTTGTGACAAGTGCGCATTGCACACGTCCACCAAGACGATCAAGCGTACATAATCATTGAGCACGTGCGTGACACACAACGGCTCTCTGACCACTCCCATTTCTATGAATGTTCGCACCCGTGTTTGGTCACTCTTCTTGCCTTTCTCTATTTTCCCGGATATATGATGTCTTTGAACGCTTATTCTCACTGTTTGAAGATACAAGGTATCGGCATGCGCACTCCAGACACCTTTCGACCTCTGAAAAGGATGAGCCATATATTGTAATCGTGGCGTCTGCCTACGTCCACTCTTTACGGATCTACACAACTGCAAGTGTCGATTCTCGCTATACCTAAAGTGAGGAGCAAATCCGTAGTTTGCGAGCGGCGTATGTCTATACACATATTAGTGTGTAAGTATGTGTCAATATCTTTATACTAAAATCCCGTCGAGCCCGTAGACAGGTAGGGTCTGCGACTCCGATCGGTTGGATCCCTTCCACAGGAAATTTAGACTTCATCCTATGTGTGCGACAGCATGCGATATGCATGTTTCTTGCTATAGTATGCAAGATCGCATCATCCTATGAATATACGATTTCTCACATTTGCAGATATCTTCGTCTGCAGCAGACAGGTAGCGACATCAATGTACTCAAAAAACAGCCGTGAATAAAGACTACTTGCGTGCAAGTGTATTTATGCAGGTCCTTGTGGCATGCTCACACGGCTGCATTTGGGTACCTGTCTATGCCAGTGTTTTCTGTTGATGTTACATGGTCTTACTGAGGGAGATTATATACATTCCAGTACGAAGGGCTGATTTTAATGAAAGTCCTGTATTACTGCGAAGGAGCCTACGTGCGTAACCCCACCCGAATATGCCGGCATGGCCACACGGTCCGTTGACTCAAAAATTCACCACCCACCCCCATACTACTCGGAGAATGAACGACCGACAATTATAGCTAGCTACTGCGCTCCCCTTGTGCAGCTGCGTGACTTTCAATGAAGTACTCCCGTCTTACTCCTCGTAAACGCATGTCGCGGGGCGCGAGAGCCAGTGCAGCCATGCAATCCTCCTGCATCAGGAGCGCACGCGAGCAGCAACATACCATTGGCTTCAGTGGTAGCGGAATGTCCTGTTGCAAGAACTTTTATATGCAGCATACTTGAGCAGACTAAGAAACTCCGGAACTGAACAAGAGTTACGGTCAAACGCAGTCACGCAGGTGTATGTGGGACGGTAACAGCATTGTAACCATAGTATAGGGCCTCCTTCCAGCTGAATAACCTGCTGCTGTTGGTCTTGCCACGAGTGGCGCTAGATCTCTCTACGTTAGTGCTCCTCTGGTCGCAATTCATGCTGGTGGCGCTGCTGCTAATTATACACCCACTGAGCAAATTAGCATACCAAAGGTGCAACAGGAGGAGCAAAAGATGACGTGTGAGAGTGCCCAGGCCCGGCTGAAGAGATATGCACGTTCATGCACTGCACGTGGAGCAACTCGAGCCTGTTGAACAAGAAAACAGACGTATCCTTGAGCAGCCGATGAAGA
>NW_026700029.1:0-87796 GCF_030435755.1 Ochotona princeps | reverse complement strand
TCATCAGGCTTCCAAGCAGCTCTCAAGGAAACTCAGTTTTCACACTCTATGCTTAGTGCCCTTTGAGTGCCTAGGACTGAAATGAGGCTTGGAGAGGATCCCACACAAAGGAATGCTCCACATGCGGGTTTCACATGCCACCAACTCCACATTCACAGGCAACTTCAGCGCCACAGCCGTTTCAGATAGCCCTCAATGCAAAGGCTCTAGACGCAAATATTGTGTGAGAGCTAATTCAATCAAGGAAACACTGCATGTTGGTGCAGGGCATATTGAAGAAGGATCAGTCGAGTGGTTCTTGCGGGAGAACAACTCCATTTGGCTCACTAACTTCACACACCATCAGGCTTCCAAGCAGCTCTCAAGGAAACTCAGTTTTCACACTCTATGCTTAGTGCCCTTTGAGTGCATTATCTAGGAATGAACCTGGTAGAGCATCCCACACAAACGAATGCTCCACATGCGGTTTCACATGCCACCAACTCCACATTCACAGGCAACTTCAGCGCCACAGCCATTTTCAGATAGCCCCTCAATGCAAAGGCTCTAGATGCAAACATTGGTGTGAGAGCTAATTCAATCAAGGAAACACTGCATGTGGTGAAGGGCGTATTGAAGAAGGATCAGCCGAGTGGTTCTTGTGGGAGAACAACTCCATTTGGCTCACTAACTTCACACAGCATCAGGCTTCCAAGCAGCTCTCAAGGAAACTCAGTTTTCACACTCTATGCTTAGTGCCCTTTGAGTGCATTATCTAGGAATGAAACTGGTAGAGCATCCCACACAAACAAATGCTCCACATGCGGCTTTCACATGCCACCAACTCACATTCACAGACCACTTCAGCGACACAGCCGTTTTCAGATAGCCCTCAATGCAAAGATACTAGACGCAAATATTGGTGTGAGAGCTAATTCAATCAAGGAAACACTGCATGTTGGTGAAGGGCATATTGAAGAAGGATCAGCCGAGTGGTTCTTGTGGGGAGAACAACTCCATTTGGCTCACTAACTTCACACACCATCAGGCTTCCAAGCAGCTCTCAAGGAAACCCAGTTTTCACACTCTATGCTTAGTGCCCTTTGAGTGCCTAGGACTGAAATGAATCTTGGTGAGCATCCCGCACAAACGAATGCTCCACATGCGGGTTTCACATGCCACCAACTCCACATTCACAGGCAACTTCAGCGCCACAGCCATTTTCACATAGCCCTCAATGCAAAGGCTCTAGACGCAAATATTGGTGTGAGAGCTAATTCAATCAGGAAACACTGCATGTTGGTGAAAGGCATATTGAAGAAGGATCAGCCGAGTGGTTCTTGCGGCAGAACAACTCCATTTGGCTCACTAACTTCACACACCATCAGGCTTCCAAGCAGCTTCAAGGAACTCAGTTTCCACACTCTAGGCTTAGTGCCCTTTGAGTGCATTATCTAGGAATGAACCTGGTAGAGCATCCCACACAAACGAATGCTCCACATGCGGGTTTCACATGCCACCAACTCCACATTCTCAGGCAACTTCAGTGCCACAGCCGTTTTCAGATAGCCCTCAATGCAAAGGCTCCAGACACAAATATTGGTGTGAGAGCTAATTCAATCAAGGAAACACTGCATGTTGGTGAAGGGCATATTGAAGAAGGATCAGCCGAGTGGTTCTTGTGGAGAACAACTCCATTTGGCTCACTAACTTCACACACCATCAGGCTTCCAAGCAGCTCTCAAGGAAACTCCGTTTTCACACTCTATGCTTAGTGTCCTTTGAGTGCCTAGGACTGAAATGAGGCTTGGAGAGCACCCACACAAAGGAATGCTCCACATGCGGGTTTCACATGCCACCAACTCCACATTCTCAGGCAACTTCAGCGCCACAGCCATTTTCACATAGCCTCAATGCAAAGGCTCTAGACGCAAATATGGTGTGAGAGCTAATTCAATCAAGGAAACACTGCATGTTGGTGCAGGGCATATTGAAGAAGGATCAGCCGAGTGGTTCTTGTGGGAGAACAACTCCATTTGGCTCACTAACTTCACACACCATCAGGCTTCCAAGCAGCTCTCAAGGAAACTCAGTTTTCACACTCTAGGCTTAGTGCCCTTTGAGGGCCTAGGACTGAAATGAAGCTTGGTGAGCATCCCACACAAACGAATGTCCACATGCGGGTTTCACATGCCACCAACTCCACATTCACAGGCAACTTCAGCGCCACAGCCGTTTTCACATAGCCCTCAATGCAAAGCTCTAGATGCAAATATTGGTGTAAGAGCTAATTCAATCAAGGAAACACTGCATTTTGGTGAAGGGCATATTGAAGAAGGATCAGCCGAGTGGTTCTTGTGGGAGAACAACTCCATTTGGCTCACTAACTTCACACACCATCAGGCTTCCAAGCAGCTCTCAAGGAAACTCAGTTTCCAAACTCTATGCTTAGTGCCCTTTGAGTGCATTATCTAGGAATGAACTTGGTAGAGCATCCCACACAAACGAATGCTCCACATGCGGGTTTCACATGCCACCAACTCCACATTCTCAGGCAACTTCAGCGCCACAGCCGTTTTCAGATAGCCCTCAATGCAAAGGCTCTAGACGCAAATGTTGGTGTGAGAGCTAATTCAATCAAGGAAACAGTGCATGTTGGTGCAGGGGCATATTGAAGAAGGATCAGCCGAGTGGTTCTTGTGGGAGAACAACTCCATCTGGCTCACTAACTTCACACACCATCAGGCTTCCAAGCAGCTCTCAAGGAAACTCAGTTTTCACACTCTATGCTTAGTGCCCTTTGAGTGCCTAGGACTGAAATGAAGCTTGGTGAGCATCCCACACAAACGAATGCTCCACATGCGGGTTTCACATGCCACCAACTCCACATTCACAGGCAACTTCAGTGCCACAGCCGTTTTCACATAGCCCTCAATGCAAAGGCTCTAGACGCAAATATTGGTGTGAGAGCTAATTCAATCAAGGAAACACTGCATGTTGGTGAAGGGCATATTGAAGAAGGATCAGCCGAGTGGCTCTTGTGGGAAAACAACTCCATTTGGCTCACTAACTTCACACACCATCAGGCTTCCAAGCAGCTCTCAAGGAAACTCAGTTTTCACACTCTATGCTTAGTGCCCTTTGAGTGCATTATCTAGGAATGAACGTGGTAGAGCATCCCACACAAACGAATGCTCCACATGCGGGTTTCACATGCCACCAACTCCACATTCACAGGCAACTTCAGCGCCACAGCTGTTTTCAGATAGCCCTCAATGCAAAGGCTCTAGACACAAATATTGGTGTGAGAGCTAATTCAATCAAGGAAACACTGCATGTTGGTGCAGGGCATATTGAAGAAGGATCAGCCGAGTGGTTCTTGTGGGAGAACAACTCCATTTGGCTCACTAACTTCACACAGCATCAGGCTTCCAAGCAGCTCTCAAGGAAACTCAGTTTTCACACTCTAGGCTTAGTGCCCTTTGAGTGAATTATCTAGGAATGAACCTGGTAGAGCATCCCACACAAAAACGAATGCTCCACATGCGGGTTTCACATGCCACCAACTCCACATTCTCAGGCAACTTCAGTGCCACAGCCGTTTTCAGATAGCCCTCAATGCAAAGGCTCTAGACGCAAATATTGGTGTGAGAGCTAATTCAATCAAGGAAACACTGCATGTTGGTGAAGGGCATATTGAAGAAGGATCAGCCGAGTGGTTCTTGCGGCAGAACAACTCCATTTGGCTCACTAACTTCACACACCATCAGGCTTCCAAGCAGCTCTCAAGGAAACTCAGTTTTCACACTCTATGCTTAGTGCCCTTTGAGTGCATTATCTAGGAATGAACCTGGTAGAGCATCCCACACAAACGAATGCTCCACATGCGGGTTTCAAATGCCACCAACTCCACATTCACAGGCAACTTCAGCGCCACAGCCGTTTTCAGATAGCCCTCAATGCAAAGGCTCCAGACACAAATATTGGTGTGAGAGCTAATTCAATCAAGGAAACACTGCATGTTGGTGCAGGGCATATTGAAGAAGGATCAGCTGAGTGGTTCTTGTGGGAGAACAACTACATTTGTCTCATTAACTTCACACACCATCAGGCTTCCAAGCAGCTCTCAAGGAAACTCAGTTTTCACACTCTATGCTTAGTGCCCTTTGAGTGCATTATCTAGGAATGAACCTGGTAGAGCATCCCACACAAACGAATGCTCCACATGCGGTTTCACATGCCACCAACTCCACATTCACAGGCAACTTCAGCGCCACAGCCGTTTTCAGATAGCCCTCAATGCAAAGGCTCTAGATGCAAACATTGGTGTGAGAGCTAATTCAATCAAGGAAACACTGCATGTTGGTGAAGGGCGTATTGAAGAAGGATCAGCCGAGTGGTTCTTGTGGGAGAACAACTCCATTTGGCTCACTAACTTCACACACCATCAGGCTTCCAAGCAGCTCTCAAGGAAACTCAGTTTTCACACTCTATGCTTAGTGCCCTTTGAGTGCATTATCTAGGAATGAAACTGGTAGAGCATCCCACACAAACAAATGCTCCACATGCGCGTTTCACATGCCACCAACTCCACATTCACAGACCACTTCAGCGACACAGCCGTTTTCAGATAGCCCTCAATGCAAAGATACTAGACGCAAATATTGGTGTGAGAGCTAATTCAATCAAGGAAACACTGCATGTTGGTGAAGGGCATATTGAAGAAGGATCAGCCGAGTGGTTCTTGTGGGAGAACAACTCCATTTGGCTCACTAACTTCACACACCATCAGGCTTCCAAGCAGCTCTCAAGGAAACCCAGTTTTCACACTCTATGCTTAGTGCCCTTTGAGTGCCTAGGACTGAAATGAATCTTGGTGAGCATCCCGCACAAACGAATGCTCCACATGCGGGTTTCACATGCCACCAAACTCCACATTCACAGGGCAACTTCAGCGCCACAGCCATTTTCACATAGCCCTCAATGCAAAGGCTCTAGACGCAAATATTGGTGTGAGAGCTAATTCAATCAAGGAAACACTGCATGTTGGTGAAAGGCATATTGAAGAAGGATCAGCCGAGTGGTTCTTGTGGGAGAACAACTCCATTTGGCTCACTAACTTCACACACCATCAGGCTTCCAAGCAGCTCTCAAGGAAACTCAGTTTCCACACTCTAGGCTTAGTGCCCTTTGAGTGCATTATCTAGGAATGAACCTGGTAGAGCATCCCACACAAACGAATGCTCCACATGCGGGTTTCACATGCCACCCAACTCCACATTCTCAGGCAACTTCAGTGCCACAGCCGTTTTCAGATAGCCCTCAATGCAAAGGCTCCAGACACAAATATTGGTGTGAGAGCTAATTCAATCAAGGAAACACTGCATGTTGGTGAAGGGCATATTGAAGAAGGATCAGCCGAGTGGTTCTTGTGGGAGAACAACTCCATTTGTCTCATTAACTTCACACACCATCAGGCTTCCAAGCAGCTCTCAAGGAAACTCAGTTTTCACACTCTATGCTTAGTGCCCTTTGAGTGCCTAGGACTGAAATGAGGCTTGGAGAGCACCCCACACAAAGGAATGCTCCACATGCGGGTTTCACATGCCACCAACTCCACATTCTCAGGCAACTTCAGCGCCACAGCCATTTTCACATAGCCCTCAATGCAAAGGCTCTAGACGCAAATATTGGTGTGAGAGCTAATTCAATCAAGGAAACACTGCATGTTGGTGCAGGGCATATTGAAGAAGGATCAGCCGAGTGGTTCTTGTGGGAGAACAACTCCATTTGGCTCACTAACTTCACAACACCATCAGGCTTCCAAGCAGCTCTCAAGGAAACTCAGTTTTCACACTCTAGGCTTAGTGCCCTTTGAGGGCCTAGGACTGAAATGAAGCTTGGTGAGCATCCCACACAAACGAATGCTCCACATGCGGGTTTCACATGCCACCAACTCCACATTCACAGGCAACTTCAGCGGCACAGCCGTTTTCACATAGCCCTCAATGCAAAGGCTCTAGATGCAAATATTGGTGTAAGAGCTAATTCAATCAAGGAAACACTGCATTTTGGTGAAGGGCATATTGAAGAAGGATCAGCCGAGTGGTTCTTGTGGGAGAACAACTCCATTTGGCTCACTAACTTCACACACCATCAGGCTTCCAAGCAGCTCTCAAGGAAACTCAGTTTCCAAACTCTATGCTTAGTGCCCTTTGAGTGCATTATCTAGGAATGAACTTGGTAGAGCATCCCACACAAACGAATGCTCCACATGCGGGTTTCACATGCCACCAACTCCACATTCTCAGGCAACTTCAGCGCCACATCCGTTTTCAGATAGCCCTCAATGCAAAGGCTCTAGACGCAAATATTGGTGTGAGAGCTAATTCAATCAAGGAAACAGTGCATGTTGGTGCAGGGCATATTGAAGAAGGATCAGCCGAGTGGTTCTTGTGGGAGAACAACTCCATTTGGCTCACTAACTTCACACACCATCAGGCTTCCAAGCAGCTCTCAAGGAAACTCAGTTTTCACACTCTATGCTTAGTGCCCTTTGAGTGCCTAGGACTGAAATGAAGCTTGGTGAGCATCCCACACAAACGAATGCTCCACATGCGGGTTTCACATGCCACCAACTCCACATTCACAGGCAACTTCAGTGCCACAGCCGTTTTCACATAGCCCTCAATGCAAAGGCTCTAGACGCAAATATTGGTGTGAGAGCTAATTCAATCAAGGAAACACTGCATGTTGGTGAAGGGCATATTGAAGAAGGATCAGCCGAGTGGCTCTTGTGGGAAAACAACTCCATTTGGCTCACTAACTTCACACACCATCAGGCTTCCAAGCAGCTCTCAAGGAAAACTCAGTTTTCACACTCTATGCTTAGTGCCCTTTGAGTGCATTATCTAGGAATGAACGTGGTAGAGCATCCCACACAAACGAATGCTCCACATGCGGGTTTCACATGCCACCAACTCCACATTCACAGGCAACTTCAGCGCCACAGCTGTTTTCAGATAGCTCTCAATGCAAAGGCTCTAGACACAAATATTGGTGTGAGAGCTAATTCAATCAAGGAAACACTGCATGTTGGTGAAGGGCGTATTGAAGAAGGATCAGCCGAGTGGTTCTTGTGGGAGAACAACTCCATTTGGCTCACTAACTTCACACACCATCAGGCTTCCAAGCAGCTCTCAAGGAAACTCAGTTTTCACACTCTATGCTTAGTGCCCTTTGAGTGCATTATCTAGGAATGAAACTGGTAGAGCATCCCACACAAACAAATGCTCCACATGCGCGTTTCACATGCCACCAACTCCACATTCTCAGGCAACTTCAGCGCCACAGCCATTTTCACATAGCCCTCAATGCAAAGGCTCTAGACGCAAATATTGGTGTGAGAGCTAATTCAATCAAGGAAACACTGCATGTTGGTGAAGGCCATATTGAAGAAGGATCAGCCGAGTGGTTCTTGTGGGAGAACAACTCCATTTGGCTCACTAACTTCACACACCATCAGGCTTCCAAGCAGCTCTCAAGGAAACCCAGTTTTCACACTCTATGCTTAGTGCCCTTTGAGTGCCTAGGACTGAAATGAATCTTGGTGAGCATCCCGCACAAACGAATGCTCCACATGCGGGTTTCACATGCCACCAACTCCACATTCACAGGCAACTTCAGCGCCACAGCCATTTTCACATAGCCCTCAATGCAAAGGCTCTAGACGCAAATATTGGTGTGAGAGCTAATTCAATCAAGGAAACACTGCATGTTGGTGAAAGGCATATTGAAGAAGGATCAGCCGAGTGGTTCTTGTGGGAGAACAACTCCATTTGGCTCACTAACTTCACACACCATCAGGCTTCCAAGCAGCTCTCAAGGGAAACTCAGTTTCTCCACACTCTAGGCTTAGTGCCCTTTGAGTGCATTATCTAGGAATGAACTGGTAGAGCATCCCACACAAACGAATGCTCCACATGCGGGTTTCACATGCCACCAACTCCACATTCTCAGGCAACTTCAGTGCCACAGCCGTTTTCAGATAGCCCTCAATGCAAAGGCTCCAGACACAAATATTGGTGTGAGAGCTAATTCAATCAAGGAAACACTGCATGTGGTGAAGGGCATATTGAAGAAGGATCAGCCGAGTGGTTCTTGTGGGAGAACAACTCCATTTGTCTCATTAACTTCACACACCATCAGGCTTCCAAGCAGCTCTCAAGGAAACTCAGTTTTCACACTCTATGCTTAGTGCCCTTTGAGTGCCTAGGACTGAAATGAGGCTTGGAGAGCACCCCACACAAAGGAATGCTCCACATGCGGGTTTCACATGCCACCAACTCCACATTCTCAGGCAACTTCAGCGCCACAGCCATTTTCACATAGCCCTCAATGCAAAGGCTCTAGACGCAAATATTGGTGTGAGAGCTAATTCAATCAAGGAAACACTGCATGTTGGTGCAGGGCATATTGAAGAAGGATCAGCCGAGTGGTTCTTGTGGGAGAACAACTCCATTTGGCTCACTAACTTCACACACCATCAGGCTTCCAAGCAGCTCTCAAGGAAACTCAGTTTTCACACTCTAGGCTTAGTGCCCTTTGAGGGCCTAGGACTGAAATGAAGCTTGGTGAGCATCCCACACAAACGAATGCTCCACATGCGGGTTTCACATGCCACCAACTCCACATTCACAGGCAACTTCAGCGGCACAGCCGTTTTCACATAGCCCTCAATGCAAAGGCTCTAGATGCAAATATTGGTGTAAGAGCTAATTCAATCAAGGAAACACTGCATTTTGGTGAAGGGCATATTGAAGAAGGATCAGCCGAGTGGTTCTTGTGGGAGAACAACTCCATTTGGCTCACTAACTTCACACACCATCAGGCTTCCAAGCAGCTCTCAAGGAAACTCAGTTTCCAAACTCTATGCTTAGTGCCCTTTGAGTGCATTATCTAGGAATGAACTTGGTAGAGCATCCACACAAACGAATGCTCCACATGCGGGTTTCACATGCCACCAACTCCACATTCTCAGGCAACTTCAGCGCCACAATCCGTTTTCAGATAGCCCTCAATGCAAAGGCTCTAGACGCAAATATTGGTGTGAGAGCTAATTCAATCAAGGAAACAGTGCATGTTGGTGCAGGGCATATTGAAGAAGGATCAGCCGAGTGGTTCTTGTGGGAGAACAACTCCATTTGGCTCACTAACTTCACACACCATCAGGCTTCCAAGCAGCTCTCAAGGAAACTCAGTTTTCACACTCTATGCTTAGTGCCCTTTGAGTGCCTAGGACTGAAATGAAGCTTGGTGAGCATCCCACACAAAACGAATGCTCCACATGCGGGTTTCACATGCCACCAACTCCACATTCACAGGCAACTTCAGTGCCACAGCCGTTTTCACATAGCCCTCAATGCAAAGGCTCTAGACGCAAATATTGGTGTGAGAGCTAATTCAATCAAGGAAACACTGCATGTTGGTGAAGGGCATATTGAAGAAGGATCAGCCGAGTGGCTCTTGTGGGAAAACAACTCCATTTGGCTCACTAACTTCACACACCATCAGGCTTCCAAGCAGCTCTCAAGGAAACTCAGTTTTCACACTCTATGCTTAGTGCCCCTTTGAGTGCATTATCTAGGAATGAACGTGGTAGAGCATCCCACACAAACGAATGCTCCACATGCGGGTTTCACATGCCACCAACTCCACATTCACAGGCAACTTCAGCGCCACAGCTGTTTTCAGATAGCCCTCAATGCAAAGGCTCTAGACACAAATATTGGTGTGAGAGCTAATTCAATCAAGGAAACACTGCATGTTGGTGCAGGGCATATTGAAGAAGGATCAGCCGAGTGGTTCTTGTGGGAGAACAACTCCATTTGGCTCACTAACTTCACACACCATCAGGCTTCCAAGCAGCTCTCAAGGAAACTCAGTTTTCACACTCTAGGCTTAGTGCCCTTTGAGTGAATTATCTAGGAATGAACCTGGTAGAGCATCCCACACAAAAACGAATGCTCCACATGCGGGTTTCACATGCCACCAACTCCGCATTCTCAGGCAACTTCAGTGCCACAGCCGTTTTCAGATAGCCCTCAATGCAAAGGCTCTAGACGCAAATATTGGTGTGAGAGCTAATTCAATCAAGGAAACACTGCATGTTGGTGAAGGGCATATTGAAGAAGGATCAGCCGAGTGGTTCTTGCGGCAGAACAACTCCATTTGGCTCACTAACTTCACACACCATCAGGCTTCCAAGCAGCTCTCAAGGAAACTCAGTTTTCACACTCTATGCTTAGTGCCCTTTGAGTGCATTATCTAGGAATGAACCTGGTAGAGCATCCCACACAAACGAATGCTCCACATGCGGGTTTCAAATGCCACCAACTCCACATTCACAGGCAACTTCAGCGCCACAGCCGTTTTCAGATAGCCCTCAATGCAAAGGCTCCAGACACAAATATTGGTGTGAGAGCTAATTCAATCAAGGAAACACTGCATGTTGGTGCAGGGCATATTGAAGAAGGATCAGCTGAGTGGTTCTTGTGGGAGAACAACTACATTTGTCTCATTAACTTCACACACCATCAGGCTTCCAAGCAGCTCTCAAGGAAACTCAGTTTTCACACTCTATGCTTAGTGCCCTTTGAGTGCCTAGGACTGAAATGAGGCTTGGAGAGCACCCCACACAAAGGAATGCTCCACATGCGGGTTTCACATGCCACCAACTCCACATTCTCAGGCAACTTCAGCGCCACAGCCATTTTCACATAGCCCTCAATGCAAAGGCTCTAGACGCAAATATTGGTGTGAGAGCTAATTCAATCAAGGAAACACTGCATGTTGGTGAAGGCCATATTGAAGAAGGATCAGCCGAGTGGTTCTTGCGGCAGAAACAACTCCATTTGGCTCACTAACTTCACACAGCATCAGGCTTCCAAGCAGCTCTCAAGGAAACTCAGTTTCCACACTCTATGCTTAGTGCCCTTTGAGTGCATTATCTAGGAATGAACCTGGTAGAGCATCCCACACAAACGAATGCTCCACATGCGGGTTTCACATGCCACCAACTCCACATTCTCAGGCAACTTCAGCGCCACAGCCGTTTTCAGATAGCCCTCAATGCAAAGGCTCTAGACGCAAATATTGGTGTGAGAGCTAATTCAATCAAGGAAACACTGCATGTTGGTGCAGGGCATATTGAAGAAGGATCAGCCGAGTGGTTCTTGTGGGAGAACAACTCCATTTGTCTCATTAACTTCACACACCATCAGGCTTCCAAGCAGCTCTCAAGGAAACTCAGTTTTCACACTCTATGCTTAGTGCCCTTTGAATGCCTAGGACTGAAATGAGGCTTGGAGAGCACCCCACACAAAGGAATGCTCCACATGCGGGTTTCACATGCCACCAACTCCACATTCTCAGGCAACTTCAGCGCCACAGCCATTTTCACATAGCCCTCAATGCAAAGGCTCTAGAAGCAAATATTGGTGTGAGAGCTAATTCAATCAAGGAAACACTGCATGTTGGTGAAGGCCATATTGAAGAAGGATCAGCCGAGTGGTTCTTGCGGCAGAACAACTCCATTTGGCTCACTAACTTCACACAGCATCAGGCTTCCAAGCAGCTCTCAAGGAAACTCAGTTTCCACACTCTATGCTTAGTGCCCTTTGGGTGCATTATCTAGGAATGAACCTGGTAGAGCATCCCACACAAACGAATGCTCCACATGCGGGTTTCACATGCCACCAACTCCACATTCTCAGGCAACTTCAGCGCCACAGCCGTTTTCAGATAGCCCTCAATGCAAAGGCTCCAGACACAAATATTGGTGTGAGAGCTAATTCAATCAAGGAAACACTGCATGTTGGTGCAGGGCATATTGAAGAAGGATCAGCTGAGTGGTTCTTGTGGGAGAACAACTCCATTTGTCTCATTAACTTCACACACCATCAGGCTTCCAAGCAGCTCTCAAGGAAACTCAGTTTTCACACTCTATGCTTAGTGCCCTTTGAGTGCCTAGGACTGAAATGAGGCTTGGAGAGGCACCCCACACAAAGGAATGCTCCACATGCGGGTTTCACATGCCACCAACTCCACATTCACAGGCAACTTCAGCGCCACAGCCATTTTCACATAGCCCTCAATGCAAAGGCTCTAGACGCAAATATTGGTGTGAGAGCTAATTCAATCAAGGAAACACTGCATGTTGGTGCAGGGCATATTGAAGAAGGATCAGCCGAGTGGTTCTTGTGGGAGAACAACTCCATTTGGCTCACTAACTTCACACACCATCAGGCTTCCAAGCAGCTCTCAAGAAACTCAGTTTCCACACTCTATGCTTAGTGCCCTTTGAGTGCATTATCTAGGAATGAACCTGGTAGAGCATCCCACACAAACAAATGCTCCACATGCGGGTTTCACATGCCACCAACTCCACATTCTCAGGCAACTTCAGCGCCACAGCCATTTTCACATAGCCCTCAATGCAAAGGCTCTAGACGCAAACATTGGTGTGAGAGCTAATTCAATCAAGGAAACACTGCATGTTGGTGCAGGGCATATTGAAGAAGGATCAGCCGAGTGGTTCTTGTGGGAGAACAACTCCATTTGGCTCACTAACTTCACACACCATCAGGCTTCCAAGCAGCTCTCAAGGAAACTCAGTTTTCACACTCTATGCTTAGTGCCCTTTGAGTGCCTAGGACTGAAATGAAGCTTGGTGAGCATCCCACACAAACGAATGCTCCACATGCGGGTTTCACATGCCACCAACTCAACATTCACAGGCAACTTCAGTGCCACAGCCGTTTTCACATAGCCCTCAATGCAAAGGCTCTAGACGCAAATATTGGTGTGAGAGCTAATTCAATCAAGGAAACACTGCATGTTGGTGAAGGGCATATTGAAGAAGGATCAGCCGAGTGGCTCTTGTGGGAAAACAACTCCATTTGGCTCACTAACTTCACACACCATCAGGCTTCCAAGCAGCTCTCAATGGAAACTCAGTTTTCACACTCTATGCTTAGTGCCCTTTGAGTGCATTATCTAGGAATGAACGTGGTAGAGCATCCCACACAAACGAATGCTCCACATGCTGGTTTCACATGCCACCAACTCCACATTCACAGGCAACTTCAGCGCCACAGCTGTTTTCAGATAGCCCTCAATGCAAAGGCTCTAGACACAAATATTGGTGTGAGAGCTAATTCAATCAAGGAAACACTGCATGTTGGTGCAGGGCATATTGAAGAAGGATCAGCCGAGTGGTTCTTGTGGGAGAACAACTCCATGTGGCTCACTAACTTCACACACCATCAGGCTTCCAAGCAGATCTCAAGGAAACTCAGTTTTCACACTCTAGGCTTAGTGCCCTTTGAGTGAATTATCTAGGAATGAACCTGGTAGAGCATCCCACACAAAAACAAATGCTCCACATGCGGGTTTCACATGCCACCAACTCCACATTCTCAGGCAACTTCAGTGCCACAGCCGTTTTCAGATAGCCCTCAATGCAAAGGCTCTAGACGCAAATATTGGTGTGAGAGCTAATTCAATCAAGGAAACACTGCATGTTGGTGAAGGGCATATTGAAGAAGGATCAGCCGAGTGGTTCTTGCGGCAGAACAACTCCATTTGGCTCACTAACTTCACACACCATCAGGCTTCCAAGCAGCTCTCAAGGAAACTCAGTTTCCACACTCTATGCTTAGTGCCCTTTGAGTGCATTATCTAGGAATGAACCTGGTAGAGCATCCCACACAAACGAATGCTCCACATGCGGGTTTCAAATGCCACCAACTCCACATTCACAGGCAACTTCAGCGCCACAGCCGTTTTCAGATAGCCCTCAATGCAAAGGCTCCAGACACAAATATTGGTGTGAGAGCTAATTCAATCAAGGAAACACTGCATGTTGGTGCAGGGCATATTGAAGAAGGATCAGCCGAGTGGTTCTTGTGGGAGAACAACTACATTTGTCTCATTAACTTCACACACCATCAGGCTTCCAAGCAGCTCTCAAGGAAACTCAGTTTTCACACTCTATGCTTAGTGCCCTTTGAGTGCCTAGGACTGAAATGAGGCTTGGAGAGCACCCCACACAAAGGAATGCTCCACATGCGGGTTTCACATGCCACCAACTCCACATTCTCAGGCAACTTCAGCGCCACAGCCATTTTCACATAGCCCTCAATGCAAAGGCTCTAGACGCAAATATTGGTGTGAGAGCTAATTCAATCAAGGAAACACTGCATGTTGGTGCAGGGCATATTGAAGAAGGATCAGCCGAGTGGTTCTTGCGGCAGAACAACTCCATTTGGCTCACTAACTTCACACAGCATCAGGCTTCCAAGCAGCTCTCAAGGAAACTCAGTTTCCACACTCTATGCTTAGTGCCCTTTGAGTGCATTATCTAGGAATGAACCTGGTAGAGCATCCCACACAAACGAATGCTCCACATGCGGGTTTCACATGCCACCAACTCCACATTCTCAGGCAACTTCAGCGCCACAGCCGTTTTCAGATAGCCCTCAATGCAAAGGCTCCAGACACAAATATTGGTGTGAGAGCTAATTCAATCAAGGAAACACTGCATGTTGGTGCAGGGCATATTGAAGAAGGATCAGCCGAGTGGTTCTTGTGGGAGAACAACTCCATTTGTCTCATTAACTTCACACACCATCAGGCTTCCAAGCAGCTCTCAAGGAAACTCAGTTTTCACACTCTATGCTTAGTGCCCTTTGAGTGCCTAGGACTGAAATGAGGCTTGGAGAGCACCCCACACAAAGGAATGCTCCACATGCGGGTTTCACATGCCACCAACTCCACATTCTCAGGCAACTTCAGCGCCACAGCCATTTTCACATAGCCCTCAATGCAAAGGCTCTAGACGCAAATATTGGTGTGAGAGCTAATTCAATCAAGGAAACACTGCATGTTGGTGAAGGCGATATTGAAGAAGGATCAGCCGAGTGGTTCTTGCGGCAGAACAACTCCATTTGGCTCACTAACTTCACACAGCATCAGGCTTCCAAGCAGCTCTCAAGGAAACTCAGTTTCCACACTCTATGCTTAGTGCCCTTTGGGTGCATTATCTAGGAATGAACCTGGTAGAGCATCCCACACAAACGAATGCTCCACATGCGGGTTTCACATGCCACCAACTCCACATTCTCAGGCAACTTCAGCGCCACAGCCGTTTTCAGATAGCCCTCAATGCAAAGGCTCCAGACACAAATATTGGTGTGAGAGCTAATTCAATCAAGGAAACACTGCATGTTGGTGCAGGGCATATTGAAGAAGGATCAGCCGAGTGGTTCTTGTGGGAGAACAACTCCATTTGTCTCATTAACTTCACACACCATCAGGCTTCCAAGCAGCTCTCAAGGAAACTCAGTTTTCACACTCTATGCTTAGTGCCCTTTGAGTGCCTAGGACTGAAATGAGGCTTGGAGAGCACCCCACACAAAGGAATGCTCCACATGCGGGTTTCACATGCCACCAACTCCACATTCTCAGGCAACTTCAGCGCCACAGCCATTTTCACATAGCCCTCAATGCAAAGGCTCTAGACGCAAATATTGGTGTGAGAGCTAATTCAATCAAGGAAACACTGCATGTTGGTGAAGGCGATATTGAAGAAGGATCAGCCGAGTGGTTCTTGCGGCAGAACAACTCCATTTGGCTCACTAACTTCACACAGCATCAGGCTTCCAAGCAGCTCTCAAGGAAACTCAGTTTCCACACTCTATGCTTAGTGCCCTTTGGGTGCATTATCTAGGAATGAACCTGGTAGAGCATCCCACACAAACGAATGCTCCACATGCGGGTTTCACATGCCACCAACTCCACATTCTCAGGCAACTTCAGCGCCACAGCCGTTTTCAGATAGCCCTCAATGCAAAGGCTCTAGACACAAATATTGGTGTGAGAGCTAATTCAATCAAGGAAACACTGCATGTTGGTGCAGGGCATATTGAAGAAGGATCAGCTGAGTGGTTCTTGTGGGAGAACAACTCCATTTGTCTCATTAACTTCACACACCATCAGGCTTCCAAGCAGCTCTCAAGGAAACTCAGTTTTCACACTCTATGCTTAGTGCCCTTTGAGTGCCTAGGACTGAAATGAGGCTTGGAGAGCACCCCACACAAAGGAATGCTCCACATGCGGGTTTCACATGCCACCAACTCCACATTCACAGGCAACTTCAGCGCCACAGCCATTTTCACATAGCCCTCAATGCAAAGGCTCTAGACGCAAATATTGGTGTGAGAGCTAATTCAATCAAGGAAACACTGCATGTTGGTGCAGGGCATATTGAAGAAGGATCAGCCGAGTGGTTCTTGTGGGAGAACAACTCCATTTGGCTCACTAACTTCACACACCATCAGGCTTCCAAGCAGCTCTCAAGGAAACTCAGTTTCCACACTCTAGGCTTAGTGCCCTTTGAGTGCATTATCTAGGAATGAACCTGGTAGAGCATCCCACACAAACAAATGCTCCACATGCGGGTTTCACATGCCACCAACTCCACATTCACAGGCAACTTCAGCGCCACAGCCATTTTCAGATAGCCCTCAATGCAAAGGCTCTACACCAAATATTGGTGTAAGAGCTAATTCAATCAAGGAAACACTGCATGTTGGTGAAGGGCATATTGAAGAAGGATCAGACAAGAGGTTCTTGTAGGAAAATAACTCCATTTGACTCACTAACTTCACACACCATCAGGCTTCCAAGTAGCTCTCAAGGAAACTCAGTTTTCACACTCTATGCTTAGTGCCCTTTGAGTGCCTAGGACTGAAATGAAGCTTGGTGAGCATCCCACACAAACGAATGCTCCATATGCGGGTTTCACATGCCACCAACTCCACATTCACAGGCAACTTCAGCGCCACAGTCGTTTCAGATAGCCCTCAATGCAAAGGCTCTAGACGCAAATATTGGTGTGAGAGCTAATTCAATCAAGGAAACACTGCATGTTGGTGCAGGGCATATTGAAGAAGGATCAGTCGAGTGGTTCTTGTGGGAGAACAACTCCATTTGGCTCACTAACTTCACACACCATCAGGCTTCCAAGCAGCTCTCAAGGAAACTCAGTTTTCACACTCTAGGCTTAGTGCCCTTTGAGTGCATTATCTAGGAATGAACCTGGTAGAGCATCCCACACAAACGAATGCTCCACATGCGGGTTTCACATGCCACCAACTCCACATTCTCAGGCAACTTCAGCGCCACAGCCATTTTCACATAGCCCTCAATGCAAAGGCTCTAGACGCAAACATTGGTGTGAGAGCTAATTCAATCAAGGAAACACTGCATGTTGGTGAAGGGCATATTGAAGAAGGATCAGCCGAGTGGTTCTTGTGGGAGAACAACTCCATTTGGCTCACTAACTTCACACACCATCAGGCTTCCAAGCAGCTCTCAAGGAAACTCAGTTTTCACACTCTATGCTTAGTGCCCTTTGAGTGCATTATCTAGGAATGAAACTGGTAGAGCATCCCACACAAACAAATGCTCCACATGCGGGTTTCACATGCCACCAACTCCACATTCACAGACAACTTCAGCGACACAGCCGTTTTCAGTTAGCCCTCAATGCAAAGATACTAGACGCAAATATTGGTGTGAGAGCTAATTCAATCAAGGAAACACTGCATGTTGGTGAAGGGCATATTGAAGAAGGATCAGCCGAGTGGTTCTTGTGGGAGAACAACTCCATTTGGCTCACTAACTTCACACACCATCAGGCTTCCAAGCAGCTCTCAAGGAAACCCAGTTTTCACACTCTATGCTTAGTGCCCTTTAAGTGCCTAGGACTGAAATGAATCTTGGTGAGCATCCCACACAAACGAATGCTCCACATGCGGGTTTCACATGCCACCAACTCCACATTCACAGGCAACTTCAGCGACAAAGCCGTTTTCAGTTAGCCCTCAATGCAAAGGCTCTAGACACAAATATTGGTGTGAGAGCTAATTCAATCAAGGAAACACTGCATGTTGGTGAAGGGCATATTGAAGAAGGATCAGCCGAGTGGTTCTTGTGGGAGAACAACTCCATTTGGCTCACTAACTTCACACACCATCAGGCTTCCAAGCAGCTCTCAAGGAAACTCAGTTTTCACACTCTATGCTTAGTGCCCTTTGAGTGCATTATCTAGGAATGAACCTGGTAGAGCATCCCACACAAACGAATGCTCCACATGCGGGTTTCACATGCCACCAACTCCACATTCTCAGGCAACTTCAGCGCCACAGCCGTTTTCAGATAGCCCACAATGCAAAGGTTCTAGACGCAAATGTTGGTGTGAGAGCTAATTCAATCAAGGAAACACTGCATGTTGGTGAAAGGCATATTGAAGAAGGATCAGCCGAGTGGTTCTTGTGGGAGAACAACTCCATTTGGCTCACTAACTTCACACACCATCAGGCTTCCAAGCAGCTCTCAAGGAAACTCAGTTTCCACACTCTATGCTTAGTGCCCTTTGAGTGCATTATCTAGGAATGAACCTGTTAGAGCATCCCACACAAACGAATGCTCCACATGCGGGTTTCACATGCCACCAACTCCACATTCTCAGGCAACTTCAGCGCCACAGCCGTTTTCAGATAGCCCTCAATGCAAAGGCTCCAGACACAAATATTGGTGTGAGAGCTAATTCAATCAAGGAAACACTGCATGTTGGTGCAGGGCATATTGAAGAAGGATCAGCCGAGTGGTTCTTGCGGCAGAACAACTCCATTTGTCTCATTAACTTCACACACCATCAGGCTTCCAAGCAGCTCTCAAGGAAACTCAGTTTTCACACTCTATGCTTAGTGCCCTTTGAGTGCCTAGGACTGAAATGAGGCTTGGAGAGCACCTCACACAAAGGAATGCTCCACATGCGGGTTTCAAATGCCACCAACTCCACATTCTCAGGCAACTTCAGCGCCACAGCCATTTTCACATAGCCCTCAATGCAAAGGCTCTAGACGCAAATATTGGTGTGAGAGCTAATTCAATCAAGGAAACACTGCATGTTGGTGAAGGGCATATTGAAGAAGGATCAGCCGAGTGGTTCTTGTGGGAGAACAACTCCATTTGGCTCACTAACTTCACACACCATCAGGCTTCCAAGCAGCTCTCAAGGAAACTCAGTTTTCACACTCTAGGCTTAGTGCCCTTTGAGGGCCTAGGACTGAAATGAAGCTTGGTGAGCATCCCACACAAACGAATGCTCCACATGCGGGTTTCACATGCCACCAACTCCACATTCACAGGCAACTTCAGCGCCACAGCCGTTTTCACATAGCCCTCAATGCAAAGGCTCTAGATGCAAATATTGGTGTAAGAGCTAATTCAATCAAGGAAACACTGCATTTTGGTGAAGGGCATATTGAAGAAGGATCAGCCGAGTGGTTCTTGTGGGAGAACAACTCCATTTGGCTCACTAACTTCACACACCATCAGGCTTCCAAGCAGCTCTCAAGGAAACTCAGTTTCCACACTCTATGCTTAGTGCCCTTTGAGTGCATTATCTAGGAATGAACCTGGTAGAGCATCCCACACAAACGAATGCTCCACATGCGGGTTTCACATGCCACCAACTCCACATTCTCAGGCAACTTCAGCGCCACATCCGTTTTCAGAGAGCCCTCAATGCAAAGGCTCTAGACGCAAATATTGGTGTGAGAGCTAATTCAATCAAGGAAACAGTGCATGTTGGTGCAGGGCATATTGAAGAAGGATCAGCCGAGTGGTTCTTGTGGGAGAACAACTCCATTTGGCTCACTAACTTCACACACCATCAGGCTTCCAAGCAGCTCTCAAGGAAACTCAGTTTTCACACTCTATGCTTAGTGCCCTTTGAGTGCCTAGGACTGAAATGAAGCTTGGTGAGCATCCCACACAAACGAATGCTCCACATGCGGGTTTCACATGCCACCAACTCCACATTCACAGGCAACTTCAGCGCCACAGCCGTTTTCACATAGCCCTCAATGCAAAGGCTCTAGACGCAAATATTGGTGTGAGAGCTAATTCAATCAAGGAAACACTGCATGTTGGTGAAGGGCATATTGAAGAAGGATCAGCCGAGTGGCTCTTGTGGGAAAACAACTCCATTTGGCTCACTAACTTCACACACCATCAGGCTTCCAAGCAGCTCTCAAGGAAACTCAGTTTTCACACTCTAGGCTTAGTGCCCTTTGAGGGCCTACAACTGAAATGAAGCTTGGTAGAGCATCCCACACAAACGAATGCTCAAATGCGGTTTCACATGCCACCAACTCCACATTCACAGGCAACTTCAGCGCCACAGCCGTTTTCAGATAGCCCTCAATGCAAAGGCTCTAGACGCAAATATTGGTGTGAGAGCTAATTCAATCAAGGAAACACTGCATTTTGGTGAAGGGCATATTGAAGAAGGATCAGCCGAGTGGTTCTTGTGGGAGAACAACTCCATTTGTCTCATTAACTTCACACACCATCAGGCTTCCAAGCAGCTCTCACGGAATCTCAGTTTTCACACTCTATGCTTAGTGCCCTTTGAGTGCATTATCTAGGAATGAACCTGGTAGAGCATCCCACACAAACGAATGCTCCACATGCGGGTTTCACATGCCACCAACTCCACATTCTCAGGCAACTTCAGCGCCACAGCCGTTTTCAGATAGCCCTCAATGCAAAGGTTCTAGACGCAAATGTTGGTGTGAGAGCTAATTCAATCAAGGAAACACTGCATGTTGGTGAAAGGCATATTGAAGAAGGATCAGCCGAGTGGTTCTTGTGGGAGAACAACTCCATTTGGCTCACTAACTTCACACACCATCAGGCTTCCAAGCAGCTCTCAAGGAAACTCAGTTTTCACACTCTATGCTTAGTGCCCTTTGAATGCATTATCTAGGAATGAACCTGGTAGAGCATCCCACACAAATGAATGCTCCACATGCGGGTTTCACATGCCACCAACTCCACATTCTCAGGCAACTTCAGCGCCACAGCCGTTTTCAGATAGCCCTCAATGCAAAGGCTCCAGACACAAATATTGGTGTGAGAGCTAATTCAATCAAGGTAACACTAAATGTTGGTGAAGGGCATATTGAAGAAGAATCAGCCGAGTGGTTCTTGTGGGAGAACAACTCCATTTGGCTCACTAACTTCACACACCATCAGCCTTCCAAGCAGCTCTCAAGGAAACTCAGTTTTCACACTCTATGCTTAGTGCCCTTTGAGTGCCTAGGACTGAAATGAAGCTTGGTGAGCATCCCACACAAACGAATGCTCCACATGCGGTTTCACATGCCACCAACTCCACATTCACAGGCAACTTCAGCGCCACAGCCGTTTTCACATAGCCCTCAATGCAAAGGCTCTAGACACAAATATTGGTGTGAGAGCTAATTCAATCAAGGAAACACTGCTTGTTGGTGAAGGGCATATTGAAGAAGGATCAGCCGAGTGGTTCTTGTGGGAGAACAACTCCATTTGGCTCACTAACTTCACACACCATCAGGCTTCCAAGTAGCTCTCAAGGAAACTCAGTTTTCACACTCTATGCTTAGTGCCCTTTGAGTGCATTATCTAGGAATGAACCTGGTACAGCATCCCACACAAACGAATGCTCCACATGCGAGTTTCACATGCCACCAACTCCACATTCACAGACAACTTCAGCGCCACAGCCGTTTTCAGATAGCCCTCAATGCAAAGTTTCTAGACGCAAATGTTGGTGTGAGAGCTAATTCAATCAAGGAAACACTGCATGTTGGTGAAGGGCATATTGAAGAAGGATCAGCCGAGTGGTTCTTGTGGGAGAACAACTCCATTTGGCTCACTAACTTCACACACCATCAGGCTTCCAAGCAGCTCTCAAGGAAACTCAGTTTTCACACTCTATGCTTAGTGCCCTTTGAGTGCATTATCTAGGAATGAACCTGGTAGAGCATCCCACACAAACGAATGCTCCACATGCGGGTTTCACATGCCACCAACTCCACATTCTCAGGCAACTTCAGCGCCACAGCCATTTTCAGATAGCCCTCAATGCAAAGGCTCCAGACACAAATATTGGTGTGAGAGCTAATTCAATCGAGGAAACACTAAATGTTGGTGAAGGGCATATTGAAGAAGAATCAGCTGAGTGGTTCTTGTGGGAGAAAAACTCCATTTGGCTCACTAACTTCACACACCATCAGCCTTCCAAGCAGCTCTCAAGGAAACTCAGTTTTCACACTCTATGCTTAGTGCCCTTTGAGTGCCTAGGACTGAAATGAAGCTTGGTGAGCATCCCACACAAACGAATGCTCCACATGCGGTTTCACATGCCACCAACTCCACATTCACAGGCAACTTCAGCGCCACAGCCGTTTTCACATAGCCCTCAATGCAAAGGCTCTAGACGCAAATATTGTTGTGAGAGCTAATTCAATCAAGGAAACACTGCTTGTTGGTGAAGGGCATATTGAAGAAGGATCAGCCAAGTGGTTCTTGTGGGAGAACAACTCCATTTGGCTCACTAACTTCACACACCATCAGGCTTCCAAGTAGCTCTCAAGGAAACTCAGTTTTCACACTCTAGGCTTAGTGCCCTTTGAGTGCATTATCTAGGAATGAACCTGGTAGAGCATCCCACACAAACGAATGCTCCACATGCGGTTTCACATGCCACCAACTCCACATTCACAGGCCACTTCAGCGCCACAGCCGTTTTCAGATAGCCCTCAATGCAAAGGCTCTAGACGCAAACATTGGTGTGAGAGCTAATTCAATCAAGGAAACACTGCATGTTGGTACAGGGCATATTGAAGAAGGATCAGACAAGAGGTTCTTGTGGGAAAACAACTCCATTTGACTCACTAACTTCACACACCATCAGGCTTCCAAGCAGCTCTCAAGGAAACTCAGTTTTCACACTCTAGGCTTAGTGCCCTTTGAGTGCATTATCTAGGAATGAACCTGGTAGAGCATCCCACACAAACGAATGCTCCACATGCGGTTTCACATGCCACCAACTCCACATTCACAGGCAACTTCAGCGCCACAGCCGTTTCCACATAGCCCTCAATGCAAAGGCTCTAGACGCAAACATTGGTGTGAGAGCTAATTCAATCAAGGAAACACCGCATGTTGGTACAGGGCATATTGAAGAAGGATCAGCCTAGTGGTTCTTGTGGGAGAACAACTCCATTTGGCTCACTAACTTCACACACCATCAGGCTTCCAAGCAGCTCTCAAGGAATCTCAGTTTTCACACTCTATGCTTAGTGCCCTTTGAGTGCATTATCTAGGAATGAAACTGGTAGAGCATCCCACACAAACAAATGCTCCACATGCGGGTTTCACATGCCACCAACTCCACATTCACAGGCAACTTCAGCGCCACAGCCGTTTTCAGATAGCCCTCATTGCAAAGGCTCTACACCAAATATTGGTGTAAGAGCTAATTCAATCAAGGAAACACTGCATGTTGGTGAAGGGCATATTGAAGAAGGATCAGCCGAGTTGTTCTTGTGGGAAAACAACTCCATTTGACTCACTAACTTCACACACCATCAGGCTTCCAAGCAGCTCTCAAGGAAACTCAGTTTTCACACTCTAGGCTTAGTGCCCTTTGAGTGCCTAGGACTGAAATGAAGCTTGGTGAGCATCCCACACAAACGAATGCTCCATATGCGGGTTTCACATGCCACCAACTCCACATTCACAGGCAACTTCAGCGCCACAGCCGTTTTCAGATAGCCCTCAATGCAAAGGCTCTAGACGCAAATATTGGTGTGAGAGCTAATTCAATCAAGGAAACACTGCATGTTGGTGCAGGGCATATTGAAGAAGGATCAGTCGAGTGGTTCTTGTGGGAGAACAACTCCATTTGGCTCACTAACTTCACACACCATCAGGCTTCCAAGCAGCTCTCAAGCAAACTCAGTTTTCACACTCTATGCTTAGTGCCCTTTGAGTGCCTAGGACTGAAATGAAGCTTGGTGAGCATCCCACACAAACGAATGCTCCACATGCGGGTTTCACATGCCACCAACTCCACATTCTCAGGAAACTTCAGCGCCACAGCCATTTTCAGATAGCCCTCAATGCAAAGGCTCCAGACACAAATATTGGTGTGAGAGCTAATTCAATCAAGGAAACACTGCATGTTGGTGAAGGGCATATTGAAGAAGGATCAGCCGAGTAGTTCTTGTGGGAGAACAACTCCATTTGACTCACTAACTTCACACACCATCAGGCTTCCAAGCAGCTCTCAAGGAAACCCAGTTTTCACACTCTATGCTTAGTGCCCTTTGAGTGCCTAGGACTGAAATGAAGCTTGGTGAGCATCCCACACAAACGACTGCTCCACATGCGGATTTCACTTGCCACCAACTCCACATTCTCAGGCAACTTCAGCGCCATAGCCGTTTTCTGATAGCCCTCAATGCAAAGGTTCTAGACGCAAATATTGGTGTGAGAGCTAATTCAATCAAGGAAACACTGCATGTTGGTGAAGGGCATATTGAAGAAGGATCAGCCGAGTGGTTCTTGTGGGAGAACAACTCCATTTGGCTCACTAACTTCACACACCATCAGACTTCCAAGCAGCTCTCAAGGAAACTCAGTTTTCACACTCTATGCTTAGTGCCCTTTGAGTGCATTATCTAGGAATGAACCTGGTAGAGCATCCCACACAAACGAATGCTCCACATGCGGTTTCACATGCCACCAACTCCACATTCACAGGCCACTTCAGCGCCACAGCCGTTTTCAGATAGCCCTCAATGCAAAGGCTCTAGACGCAAATATTGGTGTGAGAGCTAATTCAATCAAGGAAACACTGCATGTTGGTGAAGGGCATATTGAAGAAGGATCAGCCGAGTGGTTCTTGTGGGAGAACAACTCCATTTGGCTCACTAACGTCACACACCATCAGGCTTCCAAGCAGCTCTCAAGGAAACTCAGTTTTCACACTCTAGGCTTAGTGCCCTTTGAGTGCATTACCTAGGAATGAACCTGGTAGAGCATCCCACACAAACGAATGCTCCACATGCGGGTTTCACATGCCACCAACTCCACATTCTCAGGCAACTTCAGCGCCACAGCCGTTTTCAGATAGCCCTCAATGCAAAGGCTCTAGACACAAATATTGGTGTGAGAGCTAATTCAATCAAGGAAACACTGCATGTTGGTGAAGGGCATATTGAAGAAGGATCAGCCGCGTGGTTCTTGTGGGAGAACAACTCCATTTGGCTCACTAACTTCACACACCATCAGGCTTCCAAGCAGCTCTCAAGGAAACTCAGTTTTCACACTCTATGCTTAGTGCCCTTTGAGTGCATTATCTAGGAATGAAGCTGGTAGAGCATCCCACACAAACGAATGCTCCACATGCGGGTTTCACATGCCACCAACTCCACATTCTCAGGCAACTTCAGCGCCACAGCCGTTTTCAGATAGCCCTCAATGCAAAGGCTCTAGACGCAAATATTGGTGTGAGAGCTAATTCAATCAAGGAAACACTGCATGTTGGTGTAGGGCATATTGAAGAAGGATCAGCCGAGTGGTTCTTGTGGGAGAACAACTTCATTTGGCTCACTAACTTCACACACCATCAGGCTTCCAAGCAGCTCTCAAGGAAACTCAGTTTTCACACTCTAGGCTTAGTCCCCTTTGAGGGCCTAGGACTGAAATGAGGCTTGGAGAGCACCCCACACAAAGGAATGCTCCACATGCGGGTTTCACATGCCACCAACTCCACATTCACAGGCAACTTCAGTGCCACAGCCGTTTTCAGATAGCCCTCAATGCAAAGGCTCTAGACGCAAATATTGGTGTGAGAGCTAATTCAATCAAGGAAACACTGCATGTTTTTGAAGGGCATATTGAAGAAGGATCAGCCGAGTGGTTCTTGCGGCAGAACAACTCCATTTGGCTCACTAATTTCACACACCATCAGGCTTCCAAGCAGCTCTCAAGGAAACTCAGTTTTCACACTCTAGCCTTAGTGCCCTTTGAGTGCATTATCTAGGAATGAACCTGGTACAGCATCCCACACAAACGAATGCTCCACATGCGGGTTTCACATGCCACCAACTCCACATTCTCAGGCAACTTCAGCGCCACAGCCGTTTTCACATAGCCCTCAATGCAAAGGCTCCAGACACAAATATTGGTGTGAGAGCTAATTCAATCAAGGAAACACTGCATGTTGGTGAAGGGCATATTGAAGAAGGATCAGCCGAGTGGTTCTTGTGGGAGAACAACTCCATTTGGCTCACTAACTTCACACACCATCAGGCTTCCAAGCAGCTCTCAAGGAAACTCAGTTTTCACACTCTAGGCTTAGTGCCCTTTGAGTGCCTAGGACTGAAATGAAGCTTGGTGAGCATCCCACACAAACGAATGCTCCACATGCGGGTTTCACATGCCACCAACTCCACATTCACAGGCAACTTCAGCGCCACAGCCGTTTTAACATAGCCCTCAATGCAAAGGCTCTAGACGCAAATATTGGTGTGAGAGCTAATTCAATCAAGGAAACACTGCATGTTGGTGAAGGGCATATTGAAGAAGGATCAGCTGAGTGGTTCTTGTGGGAGAACAACTCCATTTGGCTCACTAACTTCACACACCATCAGGCTTCCAAGCAGCTCTCAAGGAAACTCAGTTTCCACACTCTGTGCTTAGTGCCCTTTGAGTGCATTATCTAGGAATGAAACTGGTAGAGCATCCCACACAAACAAATGCTCCATATGCGGGTTTCACATGCCACCAACTCCACATTCACAGGCAACTTCAGCGCCACAGCCGTTTTCAGATAGCCCTCAATGCAAAGGCTCTAGACGCAAATATTGGTTTGAGAGCTAATTCAATCAAGGAAACACTGCATGTTGGTGAAGGGCATATTGAAGAAGGATCTGTCGAGTGGTTCTTGTGGGAGAACAACTCCATTTGGCTCACTAACTTCACACACCATCAGGCTTCCAAGCAGCTCTCAAGAAACTCAGTTTTCACACTCTATGCTTAGTGCCCTTTGAGTGCCTAGGACTGAAATGAAGCTTGGTGAGCATCCCACACAAACGAATGCTCCACATGCGGGTTTCACATGCCACCAACTCCACATTCACAGGCAACTTCAGCGCCACAGCCGTTTTCAGATAGCCCTCAATGCAAAGGCTCTAGACACAAATATTGGTGTGAGAGCTAATTCAATCAAGGAAACACTGCATGTTGGTGAAGGGCATATTGAAGAAGGATCAGCCGAGTGGTTCTTGTGGGAGAACAACTCCATTTGGCTCACTAACTTCACACACCATCAGGCTTCCAAGCAGCTCTCAAGGAAACTCAGTTTTCACACTCTAGGCTTAGTGCCCTTTGAGTGCATTATCTAGGAATGAACCTGGTAGAGCATCCCACACAAACGAATGCTCCACATGCGGTTTCACATGCCACCAACTCCACATTCACAGGCAACTTCAGCGCCACAGCCGTTTTCAGATAGCCCTCAATGCAAAGGCTCTAGACGCAAATATTGGTGTGAGAGCTAATTCAATCAAGGAAACACTGCATGTTGGTGAAGGGCATATTGAAGAAGGATCAGCCGAGTGGTTCTTGTGGGAGAACAACTCCATTTGGCTCACTAACGTCACACACCATCAGGCTTCCAAGCAGCTCTCAAGGAAACTCAGTTTTCACACTCTAGGCTTAGTGCCCTTTGAGTGCATTACCTAGGAATGAACCTGGTAGAGCATCCCACACAAACGAATGCTCCACATGCGGGTTTCACATGCCACCAACTCCACATTCTCAGGCAACTTCAGCGCCACAGCCGTTTTCAGATAGCCCTCAATGCAAAGGCTCTAGACCGAAATATTGGTGTGAGAGCTAATTCAATCAAGGAAACACTGCATGTTGGTGAAGGGCATATTGAAGAAGGATCAGCCGCGTGGTTCTTGTGGGAGAACAACTCCATTTGGCTCACTAACTTCACACACCATCAGGCTTCCAAGCAGCTCTCAAGGAAACTCAGTTTTCACACTCTATGCTTAGTGCCCTTTGAGTGCATTATCTAGGAATGAAGCTGGTAGAGCATCCCACACAAACGAATGCTCCACATGCGGGTTTCACATGCCACCAACTCCACATTCTCAGGCAACTTCAGCGCCACAGCCGTTTTCAGATAGCCCTCAATGCAAAGGCTCTAGACGCAAATATTGGTGTGAGAGCTAATTCAATCAAGGAAACACTGCATGTTGGTGTAGGGCATATTGAAGAAGGATCAGCCGAGTGGTTCTTGTGGGAGAACAACTTCATTTGGCTCACTAACTTCACACACCATCAGGCTTCCAAGCAGCTCTCAAGGAAACTCAGTTTTCACACTCTAGGCTTAGTCCCCTTTGAGGGCCTAGGACTGAAATGAGGCTTGGAGAGCACCCCACACAAAGGAATGCTCCACATGCGGGTTTCACATGCCACCAACTCCACATTCACAGGCAACTTCAGTGCCACAGCCGTTTTCAGATAGCCCTCAATGCAAAGGCTCTAGACGCAAATATTGGTGTGAGAGCTAATTCAATCAAGGAAACACTGCATGTTGGTGAAGGGCATATTGAAGAAGGATCAGCCGAGTGGTTCTTGTGGGAGAACAACTCCATTTGGCTCACTAACGTCACACACCATCAGGCTTCCAAGCAGCTCTCAAGGAAACTCAGTTTTCACACTCTAGGCTTAGTGCCCTTTGAGTGCATTACCTAGGAATGAACCTGGTAGAGCATCCCACACAAAAACAAATGCTCCACATGCGGGTTTCACATGCCACCAACTCCACATTCTCAGGCAACTTCAGCGCCACAGCCGTTTTCAGATAGCCCTCAATGCAAAGGCTCTAGACCGAAATATTGGTGTGAGAGCTAATTCAATCAAGGAAACACTGCATGTTGGTGAAGGGCATATTGAAGAAGGATCAGCCGCGTGGTTCTTGTGGGAGAACAACTCCATTTGGCTCACTAACTTCACACACCATCAGGCTTCCAAGCAGCTCTCAAGGAAACTCAGTTTTCACACTCTATGCTTAGTGCCCTTTGAGTGCATTATCTAGGAATGAAGCTGGTAGAGCATCCCACACAAACGAATGCTCCACATGCGGGTTTCACATGCCACCAACTCCACATTCTCAGGCAACTTCAGCGCCACAGCCGTTTTCAGATAGCCCTCAATGCAAAGGCTCTAGACGCAAATATTGGTGTGAGAGCTAATTCAATCAAGGAAACACTGCATGTTGGTGTAGGGCATATTGAAGAAGGATCAGCCGAGTGGTTCTTGTGGGAGAACAACTTCATTTGGCTCACTAACTTCACACACCATCAGGCTTCCAAGCAGCTCTCAAGGAAACTCAGTTTTCACACTCTAGGCTTAGTCCCCTTTGAGGGCCTAGGACTGAAATGAGGCTTGGAGAGCACCCCACACAAAGGAATGCTCCACATGCGGGTTTCACATGCCACCAACTCCACATTCACAGGCAACTTCAGTGCCACAGCCGTTTTCAGATAGCCCTCAATGCAAAGGCTCTAGACGCAAATATTGGTGTGAGAGCTAATTCAATCAAGGAAACACTGCATGTTTTTCAAGGGCATATTGAAGAAGGATCAGCCGAGTGGTTCTTGCGGCAGAACAACTCCATTTGGCTCACTAACTTCACACACCATCAGGCTTCCAAGCAGCTCTCAAGGAAACTCAGTTTTCACACTCTATGCTTAGTGCCCTTTGAGTGCATTATCTAGGAATGAACCTGGTACAGTATCCCACACAAACGAATGCTCCACATGCGGGTTTCACATGCCACCAACTCCACATTCACAGGCAACTTCAGCGCCACAGCCGTTTTAACATAGCCCTCAATGCAAAGGCTCTAGACGCAAATATTGGTGTGAGAGCTAATTCAATCAAGGAAACACTGCATGTTGGTGAAGGGCATATTGAAGAAGGATCAGCTGAGTGGTTCTTGTGGGAGAACAACTCCATTTGGCTCACTAACTTCACACACCATCAGGCTTCCAAGCAGCTCTCAAGGAAACTCAGTTTCCACACTCTATCCTTAGTGCGCTTTGAGTGCATTATCTAGGAATGAAACTGGTAGAGCATCCCACACAAACAAATGCTCCATATGCGGGTTTCACATGCCACCAACTCCACATTCACAGGCAACTTCAGCGCCACAGCCGTTTTCAGATAGCCCTCAATGCAAAGGCTCTAGACGCAAATATTGGTGTGAGAGCTAATTCAATCAAGGAAACACTGCATGTTGGTGAAGGGCATATTGAAGAAGGATCTGTCGAGTGGTTCTTGTGGGAGAACAACTCCATTTGGCTCACTAACTTCACACACCATCAGGCTTCCAAGCAGCTCTCAAGGAAACTCAGTTTTCACACTCCATGCTTAGTGCCCTTTGAGTGCCTAGGACTGAAATGAAGCTTGGTGAGCATCCCACACAAACGAATGCTCCACATGCGGGTTTCACATGCCACCAACTCCACATTAAGAGACAACTTCAGCGCCAAAGCCGTTTTCAGATAGCCCTCAATGCAAAGGCTCTAGACGCAAATATTGGTGTGAGAGCTAATTCAATCAAGGAAACACTGCATGTTGGTGAAGGGCATATGAAGAAGGATCAGCCGAGTGGTTCTTGTGGGAGAACAACTCCATTTGGCTCACTAACTTCACACACCATCAGACTTCCAAGCAGCTCTCAATTAAACTCAGTTTCCACACTCTAGGCTTAGTGCCCTTTGAGTGCATTATCTAGGAATGAAGCTGGTAGAGCATCCCACACAAACGAATGCTCCACATGCGGGTTTCACATGCCACCAACTCCACATTCTCAGGCAACTTCAGCGCCACAGCCGTTTTCAGATAGCCCTCAATGCAAAGGCTCTAGACGCAAATATTGGTGTGAGAGCTAATTCAATCAAGGAAACACTGCATGTTGGTGAAGGGCATATTGAAGAAGGATCAGCCGAGTGGTTCTTGTGGGAGAACAACTCCATTTGGCTCACTAACTTCACACACCATCAGGCTTCCAAGCAGCTCTCAAGGAAACTCAGTTTTCACACTCTAGGCTTAGTGCCCTTTGAGTGCCTAGGACTGAAATGAAGCTTGGTGAGCATCCCACACAAACGAATGCTCCACATGCGGGTTTCACATGCCACCAACTCCACATTCACAGGCAACTTCAGCGCCACAGCCGTTTTAACATAGCCCTCAATGCAAAGGCTCTAGACGCAAATATTGGTGTGAGAGCTAATTCAATCAAGGAAACACTGCATGTTGGTGAAGGGCATATTGAAGAAGGATCAGCCGAGTGGTTCTTGTGGGAGAACAACTCCATTTGGCTCACTAACTTCACACACCATCAGGCTTCCAAGCAGCTCTCAAGGAAACTCAGTTTTCACACTCTATGCTAAGTGCCCTTTGCAGTGCATTATCTAGGAATGAAGCTGGTAGAGCATCCCACACAAACGAATGCTCCACATGCGGGTTTCACATGCCACCAACTCCACATTCACAGACCACTTCAGCGACAAAGCCGTTTTCAGTTAGCCCTCAATGCAAAGATACTAGACACAAATATTAGTGTGAGAGCTAATTCAATCAAGGAAACACTGCATGTTGGTGAAGGGCATATTGAAGAAGGATCAGCCGAGTGGTTCTTGTGGGAGAACAACTCCATTTGGCTCACTAACTTCACACACCATCAGGCTTCCAAGCAGCTCTCAAGGAAACCCAGTTTTCACACTCTAGGCTTAGTGACCTTTGAGTGCATTATCTAGGAATGAAGCTGGTAGAGCATCCCACACAAACGAATGCTCCACATGCGGGTTTCACATGCCACCAACTCCACATTCACAGGCAACTTCAGCGACAAAGCTGTTTTCAGATAGCCCTCAATGCAAAGGCTCTAGACACAAATATTGGTGTGAGAGCTAATTCAATCAAGGAAACACTGCATGTTGGTGAAGGGCATATTGAAGAAGGATCAGCCGAGTGGTTCTTGTGGGAGAACAACTCCATTTGGCTCACTAACTTCACACACCATCAGGCTTCCAAGCAGCTCTCAAGGAAACTCAGTTTTCACACTCTATGCTTAGTGCCCTTTGAGTGCATTATCTAGGAATGAAGCTGGTAGAGCATCCCACACAAACGAATGCTCCACATGCGGGTTTCACATGCCACCAACTCCACATTCTCAGGCAACTTCAGCGCCACAGCCGTTTTCAGATAGCCCTCAATGCAAAGTCTCTAGACGCAAATATTTGTGTGAGAGCTAATTCAATCAAGGAAACACTGCATGTTGGTGTAGGGCATATTGAAGAAGGATCAGCCGAGTGGTTCTTGTGGGAGAACAACTTCATTTGGCTCACTAACTTCACACACCATCAGGCTTCCAAGCAGCTCTCAAGGAAACTCAGTTTTCACACTCTAGGCTTAGTCCCCTTTGAGTGCCTAGGACTGAAATGAGGCTTGGAGAGCACCCCACACAAACGAATGCTCCACATGCGGGTTTCACATGCCACCAACTCCACATTCTCAGGCAACTTCAGCGCCACAGCCGTTTTCAGATAGCCCTCAATGCAAAGGCTCTAGACGCAAATATTGGTGTGAGAGCTAATTCAATCAAGGAAACACTGCATGTTGGTGAAGGGCATATTGAAGAAGGATCAGCCGAGTGGTTCTTGTGGGAGAACAACTTCATTTGGCTCACTAACTTCACACACCATCAGGCTTCCAAGCAGCTCTCAAGGAAACTCCGTTTTCACACTCTAGGCTTAGTCCCCTTTGAGTGCCTAGGACTGAAATGAGGCTTGGAGAGCACCCCACACAAAGGAATGCTCCACATGCGGGTTTCACATGCCACCAACTCCACATTCACAGGCAACTTCAGTGCCACAGCCGTTTTCAGATAGCCCTCAATGCAAAGGCTCTAGACGCAAATATTGGTGTGAGAGCTAATTCAATCAAGGAAACACTGCATGTTGGTGAAGGGCATATTGAAGAAGGATCAGCCGAGTGGTTCTTGTGGGAGAACAACTCCATTTGGCTCACTAACTTCACACACCATCAGGCTTCCAAGCAGCTCTCAATGAAACTCAGTTTTCACACTCTAGGCTTAGTGCCCTTTGAGTGCCTAGGACTGAAATGAGGCTTGGAGAGCACCCCACACAAAGGAATGCTCCACATGCGGGTTTCACATGCCACCAACTCCACATTCTCAGGCAACTTCAGCGCCACAGCCATTTTCACATAGCCCTCAATGCAAAGGCTCTAGAAGCAAATATTGGTGTGAGAGCTAATTCAATCAAGGAAACACTGCATGTTGGTGAAGGGCATATTGAAGAAGGATCAGCCGAGTGGTTCTTGTGGGAGAACAACTCCATTTGGCTCACTAACTTCACACACCATCAGGCTTCCAAGCAGCTCTCAAGGAAACTCAATTTCCACACTCTATCCTTAGTGCCCTTTGAGTGCATTATCTAGGAATGAACCTGGTAGAGCATCAAACACAAACGAATGCTCCACATGCGGGTTTCACATGCCACCAACTCCACATTCTCAGGCAACTTCAGCGCCACAGCCATTTTCACATAGCCCTCAATGCAAAGGCTCCAGACAAAAATATTTGTGTGAGAGCTAATTCAATCAAGGAAACACTACATGTTGGTGAAGGGCATATTGAAGAAGGATCAGCCGAGTGGTTCTTGTGGGAGAACAACTCCATTTGGCTCATTAACTTCACACACCATCAGGCTTCCAAGCAGCTCTCAAGGAAACTCAGTTTTCACACTCTAGGCTTAGTGCCCTTTGAGTGCCTAGGACTGAAATGAAGCTTGTAGAGCACCCCACACAAAGGAATGCTCCACATGCGGGTTTCACATGCCACCAACTCCACATTCTCAGGCAACTTCAGCGCCACAGCCGTTTTCAGATAGCCCTCAATGCAAAGGCTCTAGACACAAATATTGGTGTGAGAGCTAATTCAATCAAGGAAACACTGCATGTTGGTGAAGGGCATATTGAAGAAGGATCAGCCGAGTGGTTCTTGTGGGAGAACAACTCCATTTGGCTCACTAACTTCACACACCATCAGGCTTCCAAGCAGCTCTCAAGGAAACTCAGTTTTCACACTCTATGCTTAGTGCCCTTTGAGTGCATTATCTAGGAATGAAGCTGGTAGAGCATCCCACACAAACGAATGCTCCACATGCGGGTTTCACATGCCACCAACTCCACATTCACAGGCAACTTCAGCGCCACAGCCATTTTCACATAGCCCTCAATGCAAAGGCTCTAGATGCAAATATTGGTGTGAGAGCTAATTCAATCAAGGAAACACTGCATGTTGGTGAAGGGCATATTGAAGAAGGATCAGCCGAGTGGTTCTTGTGGGAGAACAACTCCATTTGGCTCACTAACTTCACACACCATCAGGCTTCCAAGCAGCTCTCAAGGAAACTCAGTTTCCACACTCTATGCTTAGTGCCCTTTGAGTGCATTATCTAGGAATGAACCTGGTAGAGCATCCCACACAAACGAATGCTCCACATGCGGGTTTCACATGCCACCAACTCCACATTCTCAGGCAACTTCAGCGCCACAGCCGTTTTCAGATAGCCCTCAATGCAAAGGCTCCAGACACAAATATTGGTGTGAGAGCTAATTCAATCAAGGAAACACTGCATGTTGGTGAAGGGCATATTGAAGAAGGATCAGCCGAGTGGTTCTTGTGGGAGAACAACTCCATTTGGCTCACTAACTTCACACACCATCAGCCTTCCAAGCAGCTCTCAAGGAAACTCAGTTTTCACACTCTAGGCTTAGTGCCCTTTGAGTGCCTAGGACTGAAATGAAGCTTGGTGAGCATCCCACACAAACGAATGCTCCACATGCGGGTTTCACATGCCACCAACTCCACATTCACAGGCAACTTCAGCGCCACAGCCGTTTTCACATAGCCCTCAATGCAAAGGCTCTAGACGCAAATATTGGTGTGAGAGCTAATTCAATCAAGGAAACACTGCTTGTTGGAGAAGGGCATATTGAAGAAGGATCAGCCGAGTGGTTCTTGTGGGAGAACAACTCCATTTGGCTCACTAACTTCACACACCATCAGGCTTCCAAGTAGCTCTCAAGGAAACTCAGTTTTCACACTCTAGGCTTAGTGCCCTTTGAGTGCATTATCTAGGAATGAACCTGGTAGAGCATCCCACACAAACGAATGCTCCACATGCGGTTTCACATGCCACCAACTCCACATTCACAGGCAACTTCAGCGCCACAGCCGTTTTCAGATAGCCCTCAATGCAAAGGATCTAGACGCAAACATTGGTGTGAGAGCTAATTCAATCAAGGAAACACTGCATGTTGGTACAGGGCATATTGAAGAAGGATCAGCCGAGTGGTTCTTGTGGGAGAACAACTCCATTTGGCTCACTAACTTCACACACCATCAGGCTTCCAAGCAGCTCTCAAGGAAACTCAGTTTTCACACTCTATGCTTAGTGCCCTTTGAGTGCATTATCTAGGAATGAAACTGGTAGAGCATCCCACACAAACAAATGCTCCATATGCGGGTTTCACATGCCACCAACTCCACATTCACAGGCAACTTCAGCGCCACAGCCGTTTTCACATAGCCCTCAATGCAAAGGCTCTAGACGCAAATATTGGTGTGAGAGCTAATTCAATCAAGGAAACACTGCATGTTGGTGCAGGGCATATTGAAGAAGGATCTGTCGAGTGGTTCTTGCGGCAGAACAACTCCATTTGGCTCACTAACTTCACACACCATCAGGCTTCCAAGCAGCTCTCAAGGAAACTCAGTTTTCACACTCTAGGCTTAGTGCCCTTTGAGTGCCTAGGACTGAAATGAACCTTGGTGAGCATCCCACACAAATGCTCCACATGCGGGTTTCACATGCCACCAACTCCACATTCTCAGGCAACTTCAGCGCCACAGCCGTTTTCAGATAGCCCTCAATGCAAAGGCTCTAGATGCAAATATTGGTGTAAGAGCTAATTCAATCAAGGAAACACTGCATTTTGGTGAAGGGCATATTGAAGAAGCATCAGCCGAGTGGTTCTTGTGGGAGAACAACTCCATTTGGCTCACTAACTTCACACACCATCAGGCTTCCAAGCAGCTCTCAAGGAAACTCAGTTTCCACACTCTATGCTTAGTGCCCTTTGAGTGCATTATCTAGGAATGAACCTGGTAGAGCATCCCACACAAACGAATGCTCCACATGCGGGTTTCACATGCCACCAACTCCACATTCTCAGGCAACTTCAGCGCCACAGCCGTTTTCAGATAGCCCTCAATGCAAAGGCTCCAGACACAAATGTTGGTGTGAGAGCTAATTCAATCAAGGAAACACTGCATGTTGGTGAAGGGCATATTGAAGAAGGATCAGCCGAGTGGTTCTTGTGGGAGAACAACTCCATTTGGCTCACTAACTTCACACACCATCAGGCTTCCAAGCAGCTCTCAAGGAAACTCAGTTTTCACACTCTAGGCTTAGTGCCCTTTGAGTGCCTAGGACTGAAATGAAGCTTGGTGAGCATCCCACACAAACGAATGCTCCACATGCGGGTTTCACATGCCACCAACTCCACATTCACAGGCAACTTCAGCGCCACAGCCGTTTTCACATAGCCCTCAATGCAAAGGCTCTAGACGCAAACATTGGTGTGAGAGCTAATTCAATCAAGGAAACACTGCATGTTGGTGCAGGGCATATTGAAGAAGGATCTGTCGAGTGGTTCTTGTGGGAGAACAACTCCATTTGGCTCACTAACTTCACACACCATCAGGCTTCCAAGCAGCTCTCAAGGAAACTCAGTTTTCACACTCTATGCTTAGTGCCCTTTGAGTGCATTATCTAGGAATGAAACTGGTAGAGCATCCCACACAAACAAATGCTCCATATGCGGGTTTCACATGCCACCAACTCCACATTCACAGGCAACTTCAGCGCCACAGCCGTTTTCAGATAGCCCTCAATGCAAAGGCTCTAGACGCAAATATTGGTGTGAGAGCTAATTCAATCAAGGAAACACTGCATGTTGGTGCAGGGCATATTGAAGAAGGATCTGTCGAGTGGTTCTTGTGGGAGAACAACTCCATTTGGCTCACTAACTTCACACACCATCAGGCTTCCAAGCAGCTCTCAAGGAAACTCAGTTTTCACACTCTATGCTTAGTGCCCTTTGAGTGCCTAGGACTGAAATGAAGCTTGGTGAGCATCCCACACAAACGAATGCTCCACATGCGGGTTTCACATGCCACCAACTCCACATTCACAGGCAACTTCAGCGCCACAGCCGTTTTCAGATAGCCCTCAATGCAAAGGCTCTAGACACAAATATTGGTGTGAGAGCTAATTCAATCAAGGAAACACTGCATGTTGGTGAAGGGCATATTGAAGAAGGATCAGCCGAGTGGTTCTTGTAGGAGAACAACTCCATTTGGCTCACTAACTTCACACACCATCAGGCTTCCAAGCAGCTCTCAAGGAAACTCAGTTTTCACACTCTAGGCTTAGTGCCCTTTGAGTGCATTATGTAGAAATGAACCTGGTAGAGCATCCCACACAAACGAATGCTCCACATGCGGGTTTCACATGCCACCAACTCCACATTCTCAGGCAACTTCAGCGCCACAGCCATTTTCAGATAGCCCTCAATGCAAAGGCTCTAGATGCAAATATTGGTGTAAGAGCTAATTCAATCAAGGAAACACTGCATGTTGGTGAAGGGCATATTGAAGAAGCATCAGCCGAGTGGTTCTTGTGGGAGAACAACTCCATTTGGCTCACTAACTTCACACACCATCAGGCTTCCAAGCAGCTCTCAAGGAAACTCAGTTTCCACACTCTATGCTTAGTGCCCTTTGAGTGCATTATCTAGGAATGAACCTGGTAGAGCATCCCACACAAACGAATGCTCCACATGCGGGTTTCACATGCCACCAACTCCACATTCTCAGGCAACTTCAGCACCACAGCCGTTTTCACATAGCCCTCAATGCAAAGGCTCCAGACACAAATATTGGTGTGAGAGCTAATTCAATCAAGGAAACACTGCATGTTGGTGAAGGGCATATTGAAGAAGGATCAGCCGAGTGGTTCTTGTGGGAGAACAACTCCATTTGGCTCACTAACTTCACACACCATCAGCCTTCCAAGCAGCTCTCAAGGAAACTCAGTTTTCACACTCTAGGCTTAGTGCCCTTTGAGTGCCTAGGACTGAAATGAAGCTTGGTGAGCATCCCACACAAACGAATGCTCCACATGCGGGTTTCACATGCCACCAACTCCACATTCACAGGCAACTTCAGCGCCACAGCCGTTTTCACATAGCCCTCAATGCAAAGGCTCTAGACGCAAATATTGGTGTGAGAGCTAATTCAATCAAGGAAACACTGCTTGTTGGAGAAGGGCATATTGAAGAAGGATCAGCCGAGTGGTTCTTGTGGGAGAACAACTCCATTTGGCTCACTAACTTCACACACCATCAGGCTTCCAAGTAGCTCTCAAGGAAACTCAGTTTTCACACTCTAGGCTTAGTGCCCTTTGAGTGCATTATCTAGGAATGAACCTGGTAGAGCATCCCACACAAACGAATGCTCCACATGCGGTTTCACATGCCACCAACTCCACATTCACAGGCAACTTCAGCGCCACAGCCGTTTTCAGATAGCCCTCAATGCAAAGGCTCTAGACGCAAACATTGGTGTGAGAGCTAATTCAATCAAGGAAACACTGCATGTTGGTGCAGGGCATATTGAAGAAGGATCTGTCGAGTGGTTCTTGTGGGAGAACAACTCCATTTGGCTCACTAACTTCACACACCATCAGGCTTCCAAGCAGCTCTCAAGGAAACTCAGTTTTCACACTCTATGCTTAGTGCCCTTTGAGTGCATTATCTAGGAATGAAACTGGTAGAGCATCCCACACAAACAAATGCTCCATATGCGGGTTTCACAGGCCACCAACTCCACATTCACAGGCAACTTCAGCGCCACAGCCGTTTTCAGATAGCCCTCAATGCAAAGGCTCTAGACGCAAATATTGGTGTGAGAGCTAATTCAATCAAGGAAACACTGCATGTTGGTGCAGGGCATATTGAAGAAGGATCTGTCGAGTGGTTCTTGTGGGAGAACAACTCCATTTGGCTCACTAACTTCACACACCATCAGGCTTCCAAGCAGCTCTCAAGGAAACTCAGTTTTCACACTCTATGCTTAGTGCCCTTTGAGTGCCTAGGACTGAAATGAAGCTTGGTGAGCATCCCACACAAACGAATGCTCCACATGCGGGTTTCACATGCCACCAACTCCACATTCACAGGCAACTTCAGCGCCACAGCCGTTTTCAGATAGCCCTCAATGCAAAGGCTCTAGACACAAATATTGGTGTGAGAGCTAATTCAATCAAGGAAACACTGCATGTTGGTGAAGGGCATATTGAAGAAGGATCAGCCGAGTGGTTCTTGTAGGAGAACAACTCCATTTGGCTCTCTAACTTCACACACCATCAGGCTTCCAAGCAGCTCTCAAGGAAACTCAGTTTTCACACTCTAGGCTTAGTGCCCTTTGAGTGCATTATGTAGAAATGAACCTGGTAGAGCATCCCACACAAACGAATGCTCCACATGCGGGTTTCACATGCCACCAACTCCACATTCTCAGGCAACTTCAGCGCCACAGCCATTTTCAGATAGCCCTCAATGCAAAGGCTCTAGATGCAAATATTGGTGTAAGAGCTAATTCAATCAAGGAAACACTGCATGTTGGTGAAGGGCATATTGAAGAAGCATCAGCCGAGTGGTTCTTGTGGGAGAACAACTCCATTTGGCTCACTAACTTCACACACCATCAGGCTTCCAAGCAGCTCTCAAGGAAACTCAGTTTCCACACTCTATGCTTAGTGCCCTTTGAGTGCATTATCTAGGAATGAACCTGGTAGAGCATCCCACACAAACGAATGCTCCACATGCGGGTTTCACATGCCACCAACTCCACATTCTCAGGCAACTTCAGCGCCACAGCCGTTTTCAGATAGCCCTCAATGCAAAGGCTCCAGACCCAAATATTGGTGTGAGAGCTAATTCAATCAAGGAAACACTGCATGTTGGTGAAGGGCATATTGAAGAAGGATCAGCCGAGTGGTTCTTGTGGGAGAACAACTCCATTTGGCTCACTAACTTCACACACCATCAGGCTTCCAAGCAGCTCTCAAGGAAACTCAGTTTTCACACTCTAGGCTTAGTGCCCTTTGAGTGCCTAGGACTGAAATGAAGCTTGGTGAGCATCCCACACAAACGAATGCTCCACATGCGGGTTTCACATGCCACCAACTCCACATTCACAGGCAACTTCAGCGCCACAGCCGTTTTCAGATAGCCCTCAATGCAAAGGCTCTAGACGCAAATATTGGTGTGAGAGCTAATTCAATCAAGGAAACAATGCTTGTTGGAGAAGGGCATATTGAAGAAGGATCAGCCGAGTGGTTCTTGTGGGAGAACAACTCCATTTGGCTCACTAACTTCACACACCATCAGGCTTCCAAGTAGCTCTCAAGGAAACTCAGTTTTCACACTCTAGGCTTAGTGCCCTTTGAGTGCATTATCTAGGAATGAACCTGGTAGAGCATCCCACACAAACGAATGCTCCACATGCGGTTTCACATGCCACCAACTCCACATTCACAGGCAACTTCAGCGCCACAGCCGTTTTCAGATAGCCCTCAATGCAAAGGCTCTAGACGCAAACATTGGTGTGAGAGCTAATCCAATCAAGGAAACACTGCATGTTGGTACAGGGCATATTGAAGAAGGATCAGCCGAGTGGTTCTTGTGGGAGAACAACTCCATTTGGCTCACTAACTTCACACACAATCAGGCTTCCAAGCAGCTCTCAAGGAAACTCAGTTTTCACACTCTATGCTTAGTGCCCTTTGAGTGCATTATCTAGGAATGAACCTGGTAGAGCATCCCACACAAACAAATGCTCCATATGCGGGTTTCACATGCCACCAACTCCACATTCACAGGCAACTTCAGCACCACAGCCGTTTTCAGATAGCCCTCAATGCAAAGGCTCTAGATGCAAATATTGGTGTGAGAGCTAATTCAATCAAGGAAACACTGCATGTTGGTGCAGGGCATATTGAAGAAGGATCAGCCGAGTGGTTCTTGTGGGAGAACAACTCCATTTGGCTCACTAACTTCACACACCATCAGCCTTCCAAGCAGCTCTCAAGGAAACTCAGTTTTCACACTCTATGCTTAGAGCCCTTTGAGTGCCTAGGACTGAAATGAAGCTTGGTGAGCATCCCACACAAACGAATGCTCCACATGCGGGTTTCACATGCCACCAACTCCACATTCACAGGCAACTTCAGCGCCACAGCCGTTTTCAGATAGCCCTCAATGCAAAGGCTCTAGACGCAAATATTGGTGTGAGAGCTAATTCAATCAAGGAAACACTGCTTGTTGGAGAAGGGCATATTGAAGAAGGATCAGCCGAGTGGTTCTTGTGGGAGAACAACTCCATTTGGCTCACTAACTTCACACACCATCAGGCTTCCAAGTAGCTCTCAAGGAAACTCAGTTTTCACACTCTAGGCTTAGTGCCCTTTGAGTGCATTATCTAGGAATGAACCTGGTAGAGCATCCCACACAAAGGAATGCTCCACATGCGGTTTCACATGCCACCAACTCCACATTCACAGGCAACTTCAGCGCCACAGCCGTTTTCAGATAGCCCTCAATGCAAAGGCTCTAGACGCAAACATTGGTGTGAGAGCTAATTCAATCAAGGAAACAGTGCATGTTGGTACAGGGCATATTGAAGAAGGATCAGCCGAGTGGTTCTTGTGGGAGAACAACTCCATTTGGCTCACTAACTTCACACACCATCAGGCTTCCAAGCAGCTCTCAAGGAAACTCAGTTTTCACAATCTATGCTTAGTGCCCTTTGAGTGCATTATCTAGGAATGAAACTGGTAGAGCATCCCACACAAACAAATGCTCCATATGCGGGTTTCACATGCCACCAACTCCACATTCACAGGCAACTTCAGTGCCACAGCCGTTTTCAGATAGCCCTCAATACAAAGGCTCTAGACGCAAATATTGCTGTGAGAGCTAATTCAATCAAGGAAACACTGCATGTTGGTGCAGGGCATATTGAAGAAGGATCTGTCGAGTGGTTCTTGTGGGAGAACAACTCCATTTGGCTCACTAACTTCACACACCATCAGGCTTCCAAGCAGCTCTCAAGGAAACTCAGTTTTCACACTCTATGCTTAGTGCCCTTTGAGTGCCTAGGACTGAAATGAAGCTTGGTGAGCATCCCACACAAACGAATGCTCCACATGCGGGTTTCACATGCCACCAACTCCACATTCTCAGGCAACTTCAGCGCCACAGCCGTTTTCAGATAGCCCACAATTGAAACGGTCTACACACAAACATTAGTCTGAGAGCTATTTCAATCAAGGAAACACTGCTTGTTGGAGAAGGGCATATTGAAGATGGATCAGCCGAGTGGTTCTTGTGGGAAAACAACTCCATTTGGCTCACTAACTTCACACACCATCAGGCTTCCAAGCAGCTCTCAAGGAAACTCAGTTTTCATACTCTATGCTTAGTGCCCTTTGAGTGCCTAGGACTGAAATGAAGCTTGGAGAGCATCCCACACAAACGAATGCTCCACATGCGGGTTTCACATGCCACCAACTCCACATTCACAGGCAACTTCAGCGCCACAGCCGTTTTCAGATAGCCCTCAATGCAAAGGCTCCAGACCCAAATATTGGTGTGAGAGCTAATTCAATCAAGGAAACACTGCATGTTGGTGCAGGGCATATTGAAGAAGGATCAGCCGAGTGGTTCTTGTGGGAGAACAACTCCATTTGGCTCACTAACTTCACACACCATCAGGCTTCCAAGCAGCTCTCAAGGAAACTCAGTTTTCACACTCTAGGCTTAGTGCCCTTTGAGTGCCTAGGACTGAAATGAAGCTTGGAGAGCATCCCACACAAACGAATGCTCCACATGCGGGTTTCACATGCCACCAACTCCACATTCACAGGCAACTTCAGCGCCACAGTCGTTTTCAGATAGCCCTCAATGCAAAGGCTCTAAACACAAATATTGGCGTGAGAGCTAATTCAATCAAGGAAACACTGCATGTTGGTGAAGGGCATATTGAAGAAGGATCAGCCGAGTGGTTCTTGTGGGAGAACAACTCCATTTGGCTCACTAACTTCACACACCATCAGGCTTCCAAGCAGCTCTCAAGGAAACTCAGTTTTCACACTCTATGCTTAGTGCCCTTTGAGTGCCTAGGACTGAAATGAAGCTTGGTGAGCATCCCACACAAATGAATGCTGCACATGCGGGTTTCACATGCCACCAACTCCACATTCTCAGGCAACTTCAGCGCCACAGCCGTTTTCAGATAGCCCTCAATGCAAAGGCTCTAGACGCAAATATTGGTGTGAGAGTTAATTCAATCAAGGAAACACTGCATGTTGGTGCAGGGCATATTGAAGAAGGATCAGCCAAGTGGTTCTTGTAGGAGAACAACTCCATTTGGCTCACTAACTTCACACACCATCAGGCTTCCAAGCAGCTCTCAAGGAATCTCAGTTTTCACACTCTAGGCTTAGTGCCCTTTGAGTGCATTATCTAGGAATGAACCTGGTAGAGCATCCCACACAAACGAATGCTCCACATGCGGTTTCACAAGCCACCACCTCCACATTCTCAGGCAACTTCAGCGCCACAGCCGTTTTCAGAGAGCCCTCAATGCAAAGGCTCTAGACACAAATATTGGTGTGAGAGCTAATTCAATCAAGGAAACACTGCATGTTGGTGAAGGGCATATTGAAGAAGGATCAGCCGAGTGGTTCTTGTAGGAGAACAACTCCATTTGGCTCACTAACTTCACACACCATCAGGCTTCCAAGCAGCTCTCAAGGAAACTCAGTTTTCACACTCTAGGCTTAGTGCCCTTTGAGTGCATTATGTAGAAATGAACCTGGTAGAGCATCCCACACAAACGAATGCTCCACATGCGGGTTTCACATGCCACCAACTCCACATTCTCAGGCAACTTCAGCGCCACAGCCATTTTCAGATAGCCCTCAATGCAAAGGCTCTAGATGCAAATATTGGTGTAAGAGCTAATTCAATCAAGGAAACACTGCATGTTGGTGAAGGGCATATTGAAGAAGCATCAGCCGAGTGGTTCTTGTGGGAGAACAACTCCATTTGGCTCACTAACTTCACACACCATCAGGCTTCCAAGCAGCTCTCAAGGAAACTCAGTTTCCACACTCTATGCTTAGTGCCCTTTGAGTGCATTATCTAGGAATGAACCTGGTAGAGCATCCCACACAAACGAATGCTCCACATGCGGGTTTCACATGCCACCAACTCCACATTCTCAGGCAACTTCAGCACCACAGCCGTTTTCACATAGCCCTCAATGCAAAGGCTCCAGACACAAATATTGGTGTGAGAGCTAATTCAATCAAGGAAACACTGCATGTTGGTGAAGGGCATATTGAAGAAGGATCAGCCGAGTGGTTCTTGTGGGAGAACAACTCCATTTGGCTCACTAACTTCACACACCATCAGCCTTCCAAGCAGCTCTCAAGGAAACTCAGTTTTCACACTCTAGGCTTAGTGCCCTTTGAGTGCCTAGGACTGAAATGAAGCTTGGTGAGCATCCCACACAAACGAATGCTCCACATGCGGGTTTCACATGCCACCAACTCCACATTCACAGGCAACTTCAGCGCCACAGCCGTTTTCACATAGCCCTCAATGCAAAGGCTCTAGACGCAAATATTGGTGTGAGAGCTAATTCAATCAAGGAAACACTGCTTGTTGGAGAAGGGCATATTGAAGAAGGATCAGCCGAGTGGTTCTTGTGGGAGAACAACTCCATTTGGCTCACTAACTTCACACACCATCAGGCTTCCAAGTAGCTCTCAAGGAAACTCAGTTTTCACACTCTAGGCTTAGTGCCCTTTGAGTGCATTATCTAGGAATGAACCTGGTAGAGCATCCCACACAAACGAATGCTCCACATGCGGTTTCACATGCCACCAACTCCACATTCACAGGCAACTTCAGCGCCACAGCCGTTTTCAGATAGCCCTCAATGCAAAGGCTCTAGACGCAAACATTGGTGTGAGAGCTAATTCAATCAAGGAAACACTGCATGTTGGTGCAGGGCATATTGAAGAAGGATCTGTCGAGTGGTTCTTGTGGGAGAACAACTCATTTGGCTCACTAACTTCACACACCATCAGGCTTCCAAGCAGCTCTCAAGGAAACTCAGTTTTCACACTCTATGCTTAGTGCCCTTTGAGTGCATTATCTAGGAATGAAGCTGGTAGAGCATCCCACACAAACAAATGCTCCATATGCGGGTTTCCCAGGCCACCAACTCCACATTCACAGGCAACTTCAGCGCCACAGCCGTTTTCAGATAGCCCTCAATGCAAAGGCTCTAGACGCAAATATTGGTGTGAGAGCTAATTCAATCAAGGAAACACTGCATGTTGGTGCAGGGCATATTGAAGAAGGATCTGTCGAGTGGTTCTTGTGGGAGAACAACTCCATTTGGCTCACTAACTTCACACACCATCAGGCTTCCAAGCAGCTCTCAAGGAAACTCAGTTTTCACACTCTATGCTTAGTGCCCTTTGAGTGCCTAGGACTGAAATGAAGCTTGGTGAGCATCCCACACAAACGAATGCTCCACATGCGGGTTTCACATGCCACCAACTCCACATTCACAGGCAACTTCAGCGCCACAGCCGTTTTCAGATAGCCCTCAATGCAAAGGCTCTAGACACAAATATTGGTGTGAGAGCTAATTCAATCAAGGAAACACTGCATGTTGGTGAAGGGCATATTGAAGAAGGATCAGCCGAGTGGTTCTTGTAGGAGAACAACTCCATTTGGCTCACTAACTTCACACACCATCAGGCTTCCAAGCAGCTCTCAAGGAAACTCAGTTTTCACACTCTAGGCTTAGTGCCCTTTGAATGCATTATGTAGAAATGAACCTGGTAGAGCATCCCACACAAACGAATGCTCCACATGCGGGTTTCACATGCCACCAACTCCACATTCTCAGGCAACTTCAGCGCCACAGCCATTTTCAGATAGCCCTCAATGCAAAGGCTCTAGATGCAAATATTGGTGTAAGAGCTAATTCAATCAAGGAAACACTGCATGTTGGTGAAGGGCATATTGAAGAAGCATCAGCCGAGTGGTTCTTGTGGGAGAACAACTCCATTTGGCTCACTAACTTCACACACCATCAGGCTTCCAAGCAGCTCTCAAGGAAACTCAGTTTCCACACTCTATGCTTAGTGCCCTTTGAGTGCATTATCTAGGAATGAACCTGGTAGAGCATCCCACACAAACGAATGCTCCACATGCGGGTTTCACATGCCACCAACTCCACATTCTCAGGCAACTTCAGCGCCACAGCCGTTTTCAGATAGCCCTCAATGCAAAGGCTCCAGACACAAATATTGGTGTGAGAGCTAATTCAATCAAGGAAACACTGCATGTTGGTGAAGGGCATATTGAAGAAGGATCAGCCGAGTGGTTCTTGTGGGAGAACAACTCCATTTGGCTCACTAACTTCACACACCATCAGGCTTCCAAGCAGCTCTCAAGGAAACTCAGTTTTCACACTCTAGGCTTAGTGCCCTTTGAGTGCCTAGGACTGAAATGAAGCTTGGTGAGCATCCCACACAAACGAATGCTCCACATGCGGGTTTCACATGCCACCAACTCCACATTCACAGGCAACTTCAGCGCCACAGCCGTTTTCAGATAGCCCTCAATGCAAAGGCTCTAGACGCAAATATTGGTGTGAGAGCTAATTCAATCAAGGAAACAATGCTTGTTGGAGAAGGGCATATTGAAGAAGGATCAGCCGAGTGGTTCTTGTGGGAGAACAACTCCATTTGGCTCACTAACTTCACACACCATCAGGCTTCCAAGTAGCTCTCAAGGAAACTCAGTTTTCACACTCTAGGCTTAGTGCCCTTTGAGTGCATTATCTAGGAATGAACCTGGTAGAGCATCCCACACAAACGAATGCTCCACATGCGGTTTCACATGCCACCAACTCCACATTCTCAGGCAACTTCAGCGCCACAGCCGTTTTCAGATAGCCCTCAATGCAAAGGCTCTAGACGCAAACATTGGTGTGAGAGCTAATCCAATCAAGGAAACACTGCATGTTGGTACAGGGCATATTGAAGAAGGATCAGCCGAGTGGTTCTTGTGGGAGAACAACTCCATTTGGCTCACTAACTTCACACACAATCAGGCTTCCAAGCAGCTCTCAAGGAAACTCAGTTTTCACACTCTAGGCTTAGTGCCCTTTGAGTGCATTATCTAGGAATGAACCTGGTAGAGCATCCCACACAAACAAATGCTCCATATGCGGGTTTCACATGCCACCAACTCCACATTCACAGGCAACTTCAGCACCACAGCCGTTTTCAGATAGCCCTCAATGCAAAGGCTCTAGACGCAAATATTGGTGTGAGAGCTAATTCAATCAAGGAAACACTGCATGTTGGTGCAGGGCATATTGAAGAAGGATCAGCCGAGTGGTTCTTGTGGGAGAACAACTCCATTTGGCTCACTAACTTCACACACCATCAGCCTTCCAAGCAGCTCTCAAGGAAACTCAGTTTTCACACTCTATGCTTAGAGCCCTTTGAGTGCCTAGGACTGAAATGAAGCTTGGTGAGCATCCCACACAAACGAATGCTCCACATGCGGGTTTCACATGCCACCAACTCCACATTCACAGGCAACTTCAGCGCCACAGCCGTTTTCAGATAGCCCTCAATGCAAAGGCTCTAGACGCAAATATTGGTGTGAGAGCTAATTCAATCAAGGAAACACTGCTTGTTGGAGAAGGGCATATTGAAGAAGGATCAGCCGAGTGGTTCTTGTGGGAGAACAACTCCATTTGGCTCACTAACTTCACACACCATCAGGCTTCCAAGTAGCTCTCAAGGAAACTCAGTTTTCACACTCTAGGCTTAGTGCCCTTTGAGTGCATTATCTAGGAATGAACCTGGTAGAGCATCCCACACAAAGGAATGCTCCACATGCGGTTTCACATGCCACCAACTCCACATTCACAGGCAACTTCAGCGCCACAGCCGTTTTCAGATAGCCCTCAATGCAAAGGCTCTAGACGCAAACATTGGTGTGACAGCTAATTCAATCAAGGAAACAGTGCATGTTGGTACAGGGCATATTGAAGAAGGATCAGCCGAGTGGTTCTTGTGGGAGAACAACTCCATTTGGCTCACTAACTTCACACACCATCAGGCTTCCAAGCAGCTCTCAAGGAAACTCAGCTTTCACAATCTATGCTTAGTGCCCTTTGAGTGCATTATCTAGGAATGAAACTGGTAGAGCATCCCACACAAACAAATGCTCCATATGCGGGTTTCACATGCCACCAACTCCACATTCACAGGCAACTACAGTGCCACAGCCGTTTTCAGATAGCCCTCAATACAAAGGCTCTAGACGCAAATATTGCTGTGAGAGCTAATTCAATCAAGGAAACACTGCATGTTGGTGCAGGGCATATTGAAGAAGGATCAGCCGAGTGGTTCTTGTGGGAGAACAACTCCATTTGGCTCACTAACTTCACACACCATCAGGCTTCCAAGCAGCTCTCAAGGAAACTCAGTTTTCACACTCTATGCTTAGTGCCCTTTGAGTGCCTAGGACTGAAATGAAGCTTGGTGAGCATCCCACACAAACGAATGCTCCACATGCGGGTTTCACATGCCACCAACTCCACATTCTCAGGCAACTTCAGCGCCACAGCCGTTTTCAGATAGCCCACAATTGAAACGGTCTACACACAAACATTAGTCTGAGAGCTATTTCAATCAAGGAAACACTGCTTGTTGGAGAAGGGCATATTGAAGATGGATCAGCCGAGTGGTTCTTGTGGGAAAACAACTCCATTTGGCTCACTAACTTCACACACCATCAGGCTTCCAAGCAGCTCTCAAGGAAACTCAGTTTTCATACTCTATGCTTAGTGCCCTTTGAGTGCCTAGGACTGAAATGAAGCTTGGAGAGCATCCCACACAAACGAATGCTCCACATGCGGGTTTCACATGCCACCAACTCCACATTCACAGGCAACTTCAGCGCCACAGCCGTTTTCAGATAGCCCTCAATGCAAAGGCTCTAGACCCAAATATTGGTGTGAGAGCTAATTCAATCAAGGAAACACTGCATGTTGGTGCAGGGCATATTGAAGAAGGATCAGCCGAGTGGTTCTTGTGGGAGAACAACTCCATTTGGCTCACTAACTTCACACACCATCAGGCTTCCAAGCAGCTCTCAAGGAAACTCAGTTTTCACACTCTAGGCTTAGTGCCCTTTGAGTGCCTAGGACTGAAATGAAGCTTGGAGAGCATCCCACACAAACGAATGCTCCACATGCGGGTTTCACATGCCACCAACTCCACATTCACAGGCAACTTCAGCGCCACAGTCGTTTTCAGATAGCCCTCAATGCAAAGGCTCTAAACACAAATATTGGCGTGAGAGCTAATTCAATCAAGGAAACACTGCATGTTGGTGAAGGGCATATTGAAGAAGGATCAGCCGAGTGGTTCTTGTGGGAGAACAACTCCATTTGGCTCACTAACTTCACACACCATCAGGCTTCCAAGCAGCTCTCAAGGAAACTCAGTTTTCACACTCTATGCTTAGTGCCCTTTGAGTGCCTAGGACTGAAATGAAGCTTGGTGAGCATCCCACACAAATGAATGCTGCACATGCGGGTTGCACATGCCACCAACTCCACATTCTCAGGCAACTTCAGCGCCACAGCCGTTTTCAGATAGCCCTCAATGCAAAGGCTCTAGACGCAAATATTGGTGTGAGAGTTAATTCAATCAAGGAAACACTGCATGTTGGTGCAGGGCATATTGAAGAAGGATCAGCCAAGTGGTTCTTGTAGGAGAACAACTCCATTTGGCTCACTAACTTCACACACCATCAGGCTTCCAAGCAGCTCTCAAGGAATCTCAGTTTTCACACTCTAGGCTTAGTGCCCTTTGAGTGCATTATCTAGGAATGAACCTGGTAGAGCATCCCACACAAACGAATGCTCCACATGCGCTTTCACAAGCCACCACCTCCACATTCTCAGGCAACTTCAGCGCCACAGCCGTTTTCAGAGAGCCCTCAATGCAAAGGCTCTAGACGCAAATATTGGTGTGAGAGCTAATTCAATCAAGGAAACACTGCATGTTGGTGAAGGGCATATTAAAGAAAGATCAGCCGAGTGGTTCTTGTGGGAGAACAACTCCATTTGGCTCACTAACTTCACACACCATCAGGCTTCCAAGCAGCTCTCAAGGAAACTCAGTTTTCACACTCTAGGCTTAGTGCCCTTTGAGTGCATTATCTAGGAATGAACCTGGTAGAGCATCCCACACAAACGAATGCTCCACATGCGGGTTTCACATGCCACCAACTCCACATTCTCAGGCAACTTCAGCGACAAAGCCGTTTTCAGTTAGCCCTCAATGCAAAGGCTCTAGACGCAAATATTGGTGTGAGAGCTAATTCAATCAAGGAAACACTGCATGTTGGTGAAGGGCATATTGAAGAAGGATCAGCCGAGTGGTTCTTGTGGGAGAACAACTCCATTTGGCTCACTAACTTCACACACCATCAGGCTTCCAAGCAGCTCTCAAGGAAACTCAGTTTTCACACTCTAGGCTTAGTGCCCTTTGAGTGCCTAGGACTGAAATGAAGCTTGGTGAGCATCCCACACAAACGAATGCTCCACATGCGGGTTTCACATGCCATCAACTCCACATTCACAGGCAATTCAGCGCCACAGCCGTTTTCAGTTAGCCCTCAATGCAAAGGCTCTAGACGCAAATATTGGTGTGAGAGCTAATTCAATCAAGGAAACACTGCATGTTGGTGAAGGGCATATTGAAGAAGGATCAGCCGAGTGGTTCTTGTGGGAGAACAACTCCATTTGGCTCACTAACTTCACACACCATTAGGCTTCCAAGCAGCTCTCAAGGTAACTCAGTTTTCACACTCTAGCCTTAGTTCCCTTTGAGTGCATTAACTAGGAATGACCCTGGTAGAGCATCCCACACAAACGAATGCTCCATATGCGGGTTTCACATGCCACCAACTCCACATTCACAGGCAACTTCAGAGCCACAGCCGTTTTCAGATAGCCCTCAATGCAAAGGCTCTAGACGGAAATATTGGTGTGAGAGCTAATTCAATCAAGGAAACACTGCATGTTGGTGAAGGGCATATTGAAGAAGGATCAGCCGAGTGGTTCTTGTGGGAGAACAACACCATTTGGCTCACTAACTTCACACACCATCAGGCTTCCAAGCAGCTCTCAAGGAAACTCAGTTTTCACACACTATGCTTAGTGCTCTTTGAGTGTATGATGTAGGAATGAACCTGGTAGAGCATCCCACACAAACGAATGCTCCACATGCGGGTTTCACATGCCACCAACTCCACATTCACAGACCACTTCAGCGACAAAGCCGTTTTCAGTTAGCCCTCAATGCAAAGGTTCTAGACACAAATATTGGTGTGAGAGCTAATTCAATCAAGGAAACACTGCATGTTGGTGAAGGGCATATTGAAGAAGGATCAGCCGAGTGGTTCTTGTGGGAGAACAACTCCATTTGGCTCACTAACTTCACACAGTATCAGGCTTCCAAGCAGCTCTCAAGGAAACTCAGTTTTCACACTCTAGGCTTAGTGCCCTTTGAGTGCCTAGGACTGATATGAAGCTTGTGAAGCATCCCACACAAACGAATGCTCCACATGCGGGTTTCACATGCCACCAACTCCACATTCTCAGGCAACTTCAGCGCCACAGCCGTTTTCAGATAGCCCTCAATGCAAAGGCTCTAGACGCAAATATTGGTGTGAGAGCTAATTCAATCAAGGAAACACTGCATGTTGGTGAAGGGCATATTGAAGAAGGATCAGCCGAGTGGTTCTTGTGGGAGAACAACTCCATTTGGCTCACTAACTTCACACACCATCAGGCTTCCAAGCAGCTCTCAAGGAAACTCAGTTTTCACACTCTAGGCTTAGTGCCCTTTGAGTGCCTAGGACTGAAATGAAGCTTGGAGAGCATCCCACACAAACGAATGCTCCACATGCGGGTTTCACATGCCACCAACTCCACATTCACAGGCAACTTCAGCGCCAGAGTCGTTTTCAGATAGCCCTCAATGCAAAGGCTCTAAACACAAATATTGGCGTGAGAGCTAATTCAATCAAGGAAACACTGCATGTTGGTGAAGGGCATATTGAAGAAGGATCAGCCGCGTGGTTCTTGTGGGAGAACAACTCCATTTGGCTCACTAACTTCACACACCATCAGGCTTCCAAGCAGCTCTCAAGGAAACTCAGTTTTCACACTCTATGCTTAGTGCCCTTTGAGTGCCTAGGACTGAAATGAAGCTTGGTGAGCATCCCACACAAATGAATGCTGCACATGCGGGTTGCACATGCCACCAACTCCACATTCTCAGGCAACTTCAGCGCCACAGCCGTTTTCAGATAGCCCTCAATGCAAAGGCTCTAGACGCAAATATTGGTGTGAGAGCTAATTCAATCAAGGAAACACTGCATGTTGGTGCAGGGCATATTGAAGAAGGATCAGCCAAGTGGTTCTTGTAGGAGAACAACTCCATTTGGCTCACTAACTTCACACACCATCAGGCTTCCAAGCAGCTCTCAAGGAATCTCAGTTTTCACACTCTAGGCTTAGTGCCCTTTGAGTGCATTATCTAGGAATGAACCTGGTAGAGCATCCCACACAAACGAATGCTCCACATGCGGTTTCACAAGCCACCACCTCCACATTCTCAGGCAACTTCAGCGCCACAGCCGTTTTCAGAGAGCCCTCAATGCAAAGGCTCTAGACGCAAATATTGGTGTGAGAGCTAATTCAATCAAGGAAACACTGCATGTTGGTGAAGGGCATATTAAAGAAAGATCAGCCGAGTGGTTCTTGTGGGAGAACAACTCCATTTGGCTCACTAACTTCACACACCATCAGGCTTCCAAGCAGCTCTCAAGGAAACTCAGTTTTCACACTCTATGCTTAGTGCCCTTTGAGTGCATTGTCTAGGAATGAACCTGGTAGAGCATCCCACACAAACGAATGCTCCACATGCGGATTTCACATGCCACCAACTCCACATTCTCAGGCAACTTCAGCGACAAAGCCGTTTTCAGTTAGCCCTCAATGCAAAGGTTCTAGACGCAAATATTGGTGTGAGAGCTAATTCAATCAAGGAAACACTGCATGTTGGTGAAGGGCATATTGAAGAAGGATCAGCCGAGTGGTTCTTGTGGGAGAACAACTCCATTTGGCTCACTAACTTCACACACCATCAGGCTTCCAAGCAGCTCTCAAGGAAACTCAGTTTTCACACTCTAGGCTTAGTGCCCTTTGAGTGCCTAGGACTGAAATGAAGCTTGGTGAGCATCCCACACAAACGAATGCTCCACATGCGGGTTTCACATGCCATCAACTCCACATTCACAAGCAATTCAGCGCCACAGCCGTTTTCAGTTAGCACTCAATGCAAAGGCTCTAGACGCAAATATTGGTGTGAGAGCTAATTCAATCAAGGAAACACTGCATGTTGGTGAAGGGCATATTGAAGAAGGATCAGCCGAGTGGTTCTTGTGGGAGAACAACTCCATTTGGCTCACTAACTTCACACACCATTAGGCTTCCAAGCAGCTCTCAAGGTAACTCAGTTTTCACACTCTAGCCTTAGTTCCCTTTGAGTGCATTATCTAGGAATGACCCTGGTAGAGCATCCCACACAAACGAATGCTCCACATGCGGGTTTCACATGCCACCAACTCCACATTCACAGGCAACTTCAGAGCCACAGCCGTTTTCAGATAGCCCTCAATGCAAAGGCTCTAGACGCAAATATTGGTGTGAGAGCTAATTCAATCAAGGAAACACTGCATGTTGGTGAAGGGCATATTGAAGAAGGATCAGCCGAGTGGTTCTTGTGGGAGAACAACACCATTTGGCTCACTAACTTCACACACCATCAGGCTTCCAAGCAGCTCTCAAGGAAACTCAGTTTTCACACACTATGCTTAGTGCTCTTTGAGTGTATGATGTAGGAATGAACCTGGTAGAGCATCCCACACAAACGAATGCTCCACATGCGGGTTTCACATGCCACCAACTCCACATTCACAGACCACTTCAGCGTTACAGCCATTTTCAGATAGCCCTCAATGCAAAGGTTCAAGACACAAATATTGGTGTGAGAGCTAATTCAATCAAGGAAACACTGCATGTTGGTGAAGGGCATATTGAAGAAGGATCAGTCGAGTGGTTCTTGTGGGAAAACAACTCCATTTGACTCACTAACTTCACACACCATCAGGCTTCCAAGCAGCTCTCAAGGAAACTCAGTTTTCACACTCTATGCTTAGTGCCCTTTGAGTGCATTGTCTAGGAATGAACCTGGTAGAGCATCCCACACAAACGAATGCTCCACATGCGGGTTTCACATGCCACCAACTCCACATTCTCAGGCAACTTCAGCGACAAAGCCGTTTTCAGTTAGCCCTCAATGCAAAGGTTCTAGACACAAATATTGGTGTGAGAGCTAATTCAATCAAGGAAACACTGCATGTTGGTGCAGGGCATATTGAAGAAGGATCAGCCGAGTGGTTCTTGTGGGAGAACAACTCCATTTGGCTCACTAACTTCACACAGTATCAGGCTTCCAAGCAGCTCTCAAGGAAACTCAGTTTTCACACTCTAGGCTTAGTGCCCTTTGAGTGCCTAGGACTGATATGAAGCTTGGTGAGCATCCCACACAAACGAATGCTCCACATGCGGGTTTCACATGCCACCAACTCCACATTCTCAGGCAACTTCAGCGCCACAGCCGTTTTCAGATAGCCCTCAATGCAAAGGCTCTAGACGCAAATATTGGTGTGAGAGCTAATTCAATCAAGGAAACAATGCATGTTGGTGAAGGGCATATTGAAGAAGGATCAGCCGAGTGGTTCTTGTGGGAGAACAACTCCATTTGGCTCACTAACTTCACACATCATCAGGCTTCCAAGCAGCTCTCATGGAAACTCAGTTTTCACACTCTAGGCTTAGTGCTCTTTGAGTGCATTATCTAGGAATGAACCTGGTAGAGCATCCCACACAAACGAATGCTCCACGTGCGGGTTTCACATGCCTACATATCCACATTCACAGGCAACTTCAGCGCCACAGCCATTTTCACATAGTCCTCAATGCAAAGGTTCTAGACGCAAATATTGGTGTGAGAGCTAATTCAATCAAGGAAACACTGCATGTTGGTGAAGGGCATATTGAAGAAGGATCAGCCGAGTGGTTCTTGTGGGAGAACAACACCATTTGGCTCACTAACTTCACACACCATCAGGCTTCCAAGCAGCTCTCAAGGAAACTCAGTTTTCACACACTATGCTTAGTGCTCTTTGAGTGTATGATGTAGGAATGAACCTGGTAGAGCATCCCACACAAACGAATGCTCCACATGCGGGTTTCACATGCCACCAACTCCACATTCACAGACCACTTCAGCGTTACAGCCGTTTCAGATAGCCCTCAATGCAAAGGTTCAAGACACAAATATTGGTGTGAGAGCTAATTCAATCAAGGAAACACTGCATGTTGGTGAAGGGCATATTGAAGAAGGATCAGCCGAGTGGTTCTTGTGGAAAACAACTCCATTTGACTCACTAACTTCACACACCATCAGGCTTCCAAGCAGCTCTCAAGGAAACTCAGTTTTCACACTCTATGCTTAGTGCCCTTTGAGTGCCTAGGACTGAAATGAAGCTTGGAGAGCATCCCACACAAACGAATGCTCCACATGCGGGTTTCACATGCCACCAACTCCACATTCACAGGCAACTTCAGTGCCACAGCCGTTTTCAGATAGCCCTCAATGCAAAGGCTCTAGACGCAAATATTGGTTTGAGAGCTAATTCAATCAAGGGAACACTGCATGTTGGTGAAGGGCATATTGAAGAAGGATCAGCCGAGTGGTTCTTCTAGGAGAATAACACCATTTGGCTCACTAACTTCACACACCATCAGGCTTCCAAGCAGCTCTCAAGGAAACTCAGTTTTCACACTCTATGCTTAGTGCCCTTTGAGTGCCTATTACTGAAATGAAGCTTGGTGAGCATCCCACACAAACGAATGCTCCACATGCGGGTTTCACATGCCACCAACTCCACATTCACAGGCAACTTCAGCGCCAAAGCCGTTTTCAGATAGCCCTCAATGCAAAGGCTCTAGACGCAAATATTGGTGTGAGAGCTAATTCAATCAAGGAAACACTGCATGTTGGTGAAGGGCATATTGAAGAAGGATCAGCCGAGTGGTTCTTGTGGGAGAACAACTCCATTTGGCTCACTAACTTCACACACCATCAGGCTTCCAAGCAGCTCTCAAGGAAACTCAGTTTTCACACTCTAGGCTTAGTGCCCTTTGAGTGCCTAGGACTGAAATGAAGCTTGGTGAGCATCCCACACAAACGAATGCTCCACATGCGGGTTTCACATGCCACCAACTCCACATTCACAGGCAACTTCAGTGCCACAGCCGTTTTCAGATAGCCCTCAATGCAAAGGCTCTAGACGCAAATATTGGTTTGAGAGCTAATTCAATCAAGGAAACACTGCATGTTGGTGAAGGGCATATTGAAGAAGGATCAGCCGAGTGGTTCTTCTAGGAGAATAACACCATATGGCTCGCTAACTTCACACACCATCAGGCTTCCAAGCAGCTCTCAAGGAAACTCAGTTTTCACACTCTATGCTTAGTGCCCTTTGAGTGCCTAGGACTGAAATGAAGCTTGGTGAGCATCCCACACAAACGAATGCTCCACATGCGGGTTTCACATGCCTACATATCCACATTCACAGGCAACTTCAGCGCCAAAGCCGTTTTCAGATAGCCCTCAATGCAAAGGTTCTAGACGCAAATATTGGTGTGAGAGCTAATTCAATCAAGGAAACACTGCATGTTGGTGAAGGGCATATTGAAGAAGGATCAGCCGAGTGGTTCTTGTGGGAGAACAACTCCATTTGGCTCACTAACTTCACACACCATCAGGCTTCCAAGCAGCTCTCAAGGAAACTCAGTTTTCACACTCTAGGCTTAGTGCCCTTTGAGTGCCTAGGACTGAAATGAAGCTTGGTGAGCATCCCACACAAACGAATGCTCCACATGCGGGTTTCACATGTCATCAACTCCACATTCTCAGGCAATTCAGCGCCACAGCCGTTTTCAGTTAGCACTCAATGCAAAGGCTCTAGACGCAAATATTGGTGTGAGAGCTAATTCAATCAAGGAAACACTGCATGTTGGTGAAGGGCATATTGAAGAAGGATCAGCCGAGTGGTTCTTGTGGGAGAACAACTCCATTTGGCTCACTAACTTCACACACCATTAGGCTTCCAAGCAGCTCTCAAGGTAACTCAGTTTTCACACTCTAGCCTTAGTTCCCTTTGAGTGCATTATCTAGGAATGACCCTGGTAGAGCATCCCACACAAACGAATGCTCCACATGCGGGTTTCACATGCCACCAACTCCACATTCACAGGCAACTTCAGAGCCACAGCCGTTTTCAGATAGCCCTCAATGCAAAGGCTCTAGACGCAAATATTGGTGTGAGAGCTAATTCAATCAAGGAAACACTGCATGTTGGTGAAGGGCATATTGAAGAAGGATCAGCCGAGTGGTTCTTGTGGGAGAACAACACCATTTGGCTCACTAACTTCACACACCATCAGGCTTCCAAGCAGCTCTCAAGGAAACTCAGTTTTCACACACTATGCTTAGTGCTCTTTGAGTGTATGATGTAGGAATGAACCTGGTAGAGCATCCCACACAAACGAATGCTCCACATGCGGGTTTCACATGCCACCAACTCCACATTCACAGACCACTTCAGCGTTACAGCCGTTTTCAGATAGCCCTCAATGCAAAGGTTCAAGACACAAATATTAATGTGAGAGCTAATTCAATCAAGGAAACACTGCATGTTGGTGAAGGGCATATTGAAGAAGGATCAGCCGAGTGGTTCTTGTGGGAAAACAACTCCATTTGACTCACTAACTTCACACACCATCAGGCTTCCAAGCAGCTCTCAAGGAAACTCAGTTTTCACACTCTATGCTTAGTGCCCTTTGAGTGCCTAGGACTGAAATGAAGCTTGGTGAGCATCCCACACAAACGAATGCTCCACATGCGGGTTTCACATGCCACCAACTCCACATTCACAGGCAACTTCAGTGCCACAGCCGTTTTCAGATAGCCCTCAATGCAAAGGCTCTAGACGCAAATATTGGTTTGAGAGCTAATTCAATCAAGGAAACACTGCATGTTGGTGAAGGGCATATTGAAGAAGGATCAGCCGAGTGGTTCTTCTAGGAGAATAACACCATTTGGCTCACTAACTTCACACACCATCAGGCTTCCAAGCAGCTCTCAAGGAAACTCAGTTTTCACACTCTATGCTTAGTGCCCTTTGAGTGCCTATTACTGAAATGAAGCTTGGTGAGCATCCCACACAAACGAATGCTCCACATGCGGGTTTCACATGCCACCAACTCCACATTCACAGACAACTTCAGCGCCAAAGCCGTTTTCAGATAGCCCTCAATGCAAAGGTTCTAGACGCAAATATTGGTGTGAGAGCTAATTCAATCAAGGAAACACTGCATGTTGGTGAAGGGCATATTGAAGAAGGATCAGCCGAGTGGTTCTTGTGGGAGAACAACTCCATTTGGCTCACTAACTTCACACACCATCAGGCTTCCAAGCAGTTCTCAAGGAAACTCAGTTTTCACACTCTATGCTTAGTGCCCTTTGAGTGCCTAGGACTGAAATGAAGCTTGGTGAGCATCCCACACAAACGAATGCTCCACATGCGGGTTTCACATGCCACCAACTCCACATTCACAGGCAAGTGCAGCGCCACAGCCGTTTTCAGATAGCCCTCAATGCAAAGGCTCTAGACGCAAATATTTGTGTGAGAGCTAATTCAATCAAGGAAACACTGCATGTTCGTGAAGGGCATATTGAAGAAGGATCAGCTGAGTGGTTCTTGTGGAGAACAACTCCATTTGGCTCACTAACTTCACACACCATCAGGCTTCCAAGCAGCTCTCAAGGAAACTCAGTTTTCACACTCTAGGCTTAGTGCCCTTTGAGTGCCTAGGACTGAAATGAAGCTTGGTGAGCATCCCACACAAACGAATGCTCCACATGCGGGTTTCACATGCCACCAACTCCACATTTACAGGCAACTTCAGCGCCACAGCCATTTTCACATAGTCCTCAATGCAAAGGTTCTAGACGCAAATATTGGTGTGAGAGCTAATTCAATCAAGGAAACACTGCATGTTGGTGAAGGGCATATTGAAGAAGGATCAGCCGAGTGGTTCTTGTGGGAGAACAACTCCATTTGGCTCAATAACTTCACACACCATCAGGCTTCCAAGCAGCTCTCAAGGAAACTCAGTTTTCACACTCTATGCTTAGTGCCCTTTGAGTGCATTATCTAGGAATGAACCTGGTAGAGCATCCCACACAAACGAATGCTCCACATGCGGGTTTCACATGCCACCAACTCCACATTCACAGGCAACTTCAGCGCCACAGCCGTTTTCAGATAGCCCTCAATGCAAAGGCTCCAGACCCAAATATTGGTGTGAGAGCTAATTCAATCAAGGAAACACTGCATGTTGGTGCAGGGCATATTGAAGAAGGATCAGCCGAGTGGTTCTTGTGGGAGAACAACTCCATTTGGCTCACTAACTTCACACACCATCAGGCTTCCGAGCAGCTCTCAAGGAAACTCAGTTATCACACTCTATGCTTAGTGCCCTTTGAGTGCATTATCTAGGAATGAACCTGGTAGAGCATCCCACACAAACGAATGCTCCACATGCGGGTTTCACATGCCACCAACTCCACATTCTCAGGCAACTTCAGCGACAAAGCCGTTTTCAGTTAGCCCTCAATGCAAAGGTTCTAGACACAAATATTGGTGTGAGAGCTAATTCAATCAAGGAAACACTGCATGTTGGTGAAGGGCATATTGAAGAAGGATCAGCCGAGTGGTTCTTGTGGGAGAACAACTCCATTTGGCTCACTAACTTAACACACCATTAGGCTTCCAAGCAGCTCTCAAGGAAACTCAGTTTTCACACTCTAGCCTTAGTGCCCTTTGAGTGCCTAGAATTGTAATGAAGCTGGTACAACATCCCACACAAACGAATGCTCTACATGCGGGTTTCACATGCCACCAACTCCACATTCACAGGCAACTTCAGCGCCAAAGCCATTTTCAGATAGCCCTCAATGCAAAGACTCTAGACGCAAATATTGGTGTGAGAGCTAATTCAATCAAGGAAACACTGCATGTTCTTGAAAGGCGTATTGAAGAAGGATCAGCCGAGTGGTTCTTGTGGGACAACAACTCCATTTGGCTCACTAACTTCACACACCATCAGGCTTCCAAGCAGCTCTCAAGGAAACTCAGTTTTCACACTCTATGCTTAGTGCCCTTTGAGTGCCTAGGACTGAAATGAAGCTTGGTGAGCATCCCACACAAACGAATGCTCCACATGCGGGTTTTACATGCCAAAAACTCCACATTCTCAGGCAGCTTCAGCGCCACAGCTGTTTTCAGTTAGCCCTCAATGCAAAGGCTCCAGACACAAATATTGGTGTGAGAGCTAATTCAAACAAGGAAACATTGCATGTTGGTGAAGGGCATATTGAAGAAGGATCAGCCGAGTGGTTCTTGTGGGACAACAACTCCATTTGGCTCACTAACTTCACACACCATCAGGCTTCCAAGCAGCTCTCAAGGAAACTCAGTTTTCACACTCTAGGCTTAGTGCCCTTTGAGTGCCTAGGACTGAAATGAAGCTTGGTGAGCATCCCACACAAACGAATGCTCCACATGCGGGTTTCACATGCCACCAACTCCACATTCACAGGCAACTTCAGCGCCACAGCCATTTTCAGATAGCCCTCAATGCAAAGGCTCTAGACGCAAATATTGGTGTGAGAGCTAATTCAATCAAGGAAACACTGCATGTTGGTGAAGGGCATATTGAAGAAGGATCAGCCGAGTGGTTCTTGTGGGAGAACAACTCCATTTGGCTCACTAACTTCACACACCATCAGGCTTCCTAGCAGCTCTCAAGGAAACTCAGTTTTCACACTCTAGGCTTAGTGCCCTTTGAGTGCCTAGGACTGAAATGAAGCTTGGTGAGCATCCCACACAAACAAATGCTCCACATGCGGGTTTCACATGCCACCAACTCCACATTCACAGGCAACTTCATCGCCACAGCCGTTTTCAGATAGCCCTCAATGCAAAGGCTCTAGAGGCAGATATTGGTGTGAGAGCTAATTCAATCAAAGAAACACTGCATGTTGGTGAAGGGCATATTGAAGAAGGATCAGCCGAGTGGTTCCTGTTTGAGAACAACTCCATTTGGCTCACTAACTTCACACACCATCAGGCTTCCAAGCAGCTCTGAAGGAAACTCAGTTTCCACACTCTAGCCTTAGTGCCCTTTGAGTGCATTATCTAGGAATGAACCTGGTAGAGCATCCCACACAAAGGAATGCTCCACATGCGGGTTTCACATGCCACCAACTCCACATTCACAGGCAACTTCAACGCCAAAGCCATTTTCAGATAGCCCTCAATGCAAAGACTCTAGACGCAAATATTGGTGTGAGAGCTAATTCAATCAAGGAAACACTGCATGTTGGTGAAGGGCATATTGTAGAAGGATCAGACGAGTGGTTCTTGTGGGAGAACAACTCCATTTGGCTCACTAACTTCACACACCATCAGGCTTCCAAGCAGCTCTCAAGGAAACTCAGTTTTCACACTCTAGGCTTAGTGCCCTTTGAGTGCCTAGGACTGAAATGAAGCTTGGTAAGCATCCCACACAAACGAATGCTCCACATGCGGGTTTCACATGCCACCAACTCCACATTCACAGGCAACTTCAGCGCCACAGCCATTTTCAGATAGCCCTCAATGCAAAGGCTCTAGACGCAAATATTGGTGTGAGAGCTAATTCAATCAAGGAAACACTGCATGTTGGTGAAGGGCATATTGAAGAAGGATCAGCCGAGTGGTTCTTGTGGGAGAACAACTCCATTTGGCTCACTAACTTCACACACCATCAGGCTTCCAAGCAGCTCTCAAGGAAACTCAGTTTCCACACTCTATGCTTAGTGCCCTTTGAGTGCCTAGGACTGAAATGAAGCTTGGTGAGCATCCCACACAAACGAATGCTCCACATGCGGGTTTTACGTGCCAAAAACTCCACATTCTCAGACCACTTCAGCACCACAGCCGTTTTCAGTTAGTCCTCAATGCAAAGGCTCTAGACGCAAATATTGGTGTGAGAGCTAATTCAATCAAGGAAACACTGCATGTTCGTGAAGGGCATATTGAAGAAGGATCAGCCGAGTGGTTCTTGTGGGAGAACAACTCCATTTGGCTCACTAACTTCACACACCATCAGGCTTCCAAGCAGCTCTCAAGGAAACTCAGTTTTCACACTCTAGGCTTAGTGCCCTTTGAGGGCCTAGGACTGAAATGAAGCTTGGTGAGCATCCCACACAAACGAATGCTCCACATGCGGGTTTCACATGCCACCAACTCCACATTCACAGGCAACTTCAGCGCCACAGCATTTTCAGATAGCCCTCAATGCAAAGGCTCTAGAGGCAAATATTTGTGTGAGAGCTAATTCAATCAAGGAAACACTGCATGTTGGTGAAGGACATATTGAAGAAGGATCAGCCGAGTGGTTCTTGTGGGAGAACAACTCCATTTGGCTCACTAACTTCACACACCATCAGGCTTCCAAGCAGCTCTCAAGGAAACTCAGTTTCCACACTCTAGCCTTAGTGCCCTTTGAGTGCATTATCTAGGAATGAACCTGGTAGAGCATCCCACACAAACGAATGCTCCACATGCGGGTTTCACATGCCACCAACTCCACATTCTCAGGCAACTTCAGCGCCACAGCCGTTTTCAGATGGCCCTCAATGCAAAGGCTCTAGACGTAAATATTGGTGTGAGAGCTCATTCAATCAAGGAAACACTGCATGTTGGTGAAGGGCATATTGAAGAAGGATCAGCCGAGTGGTTCTTGTGGGAGAACAACTCCATTTGGCTCACTAACTTCACACACCATCAGGCTTCCAAGCAGCTCTCAAGGAAACTCAGTTTTCACACTCTAGGCTTAGTGCCCTTTGAGTGCAATATCTAATAATGTACCTGGTAGAGCATCCGACACAAACGAATGCTCCACATGCGGTTTCACATGCCACCAACTCCACATTCACAGGCAACTTCAGCGCCACAGCCGTTTTCAGATAGCCCTCAATGCAAAGGCTCTAGACGCAAATATTGGTGTGAGAGCTAATTCAATCAAGGAAACACTGCATGTTGGTGAAGAGCATATTGAAGAAGGATCAGCCGAGTTGTTCTTGTGGGAGAACAACTCCATTTGGCTCACTAACTTCACACACCATCAGGCTTCCAAGCAGCTCTCAAGGAAACTCAGTTTTCACACTCTAGGCTTAGTGCTCTTTGAGTGCCTAGGACTGAAATGAAGCTTGGTGAGCATCCCACACAAACGAATGCTCCACATGCGGGTTTTACATGCCACCAACTCCACATTCTCAGACAACTTCAGCGCCACAGCCGTTTTCAGATAGCCCTCAATGCAAATGCTCTAGACGCAAATATTGGTGTGAGAGCTAATTCAATCAAGGAAACACTGCATGTTGGTGAAGGGCATATTGAAGAAGGATCAGCCGAGTGGTTCTTGTGGGAGAACAACTCCATTTGGCTCACTAACTTCACACACCATCAGGCTTCCTAGCAGCTCTCAAGGAAACTCAGTTTTCACACTCTAGGCTTAGTGCCCTTTGAGTGCCTAGGACTGAAATGAAGCTTGGTGAGCATCCCACACAAACGAATGCTCCACATGCGGGTTTTACATGCCAAAAACTCCACATTCTCAGGCAACTTCAGCGCCACAGCTGTTTTCAGTTAGCCCTCAATGCAAAGGCTCCAGACACAAATATTGGTGTGAGAGCTAATTCAAACAAGGAAACATTGCATGTTGGTGAAGGGCATATTGAAGAAGGATCAGCCGAGTGGATCTTGTGGGACAACAACTCCATTTGGCTCACTAACTTCACACACCATCAGGCTTCCAAGCAGCTCTCAAGGAAACTCAGTTTTCACACTCTAGGCTTAGTGCCCTTTGAGGGCCTAGGACTGAAATGAAGCTTGGTGAGCATCCCACACAAACGAATGCTCCACATGCGGGTTTCACATGCCACCAACTCCACATTCACAGGCAACTTCAGCGCCACAGCCATTTTCAGATAGCCCTCAATGCAAAGGCTCTAGACGCAAATATTGGTGTGAGAGCTAATTCAATCAAGGAAACACTGCATGTTGTTGAAGGGCATATTGAAGAAGGATCAGCCGAGTGGTTCTTGTCGGAGAACAACTCCATTTGGCTCACTAACTTCACACACCATCAGGCTTCCTAGCAGCTCTCAAGGAAACTCAGTTTTCACACTCTAGGCTTAGTGCCCTTTGAGTGCCTAGGACTGAAATGAAGCTTGGTGAGCATCCCACACAAACGAATGCTCCACATGCGGGTTTTACATGCCAAAAACTCCACATTCTCAGGCAACTTCAGCGCCACAGCTGTTTTCAGTTAGCCCTCAATGCAAAGGCTCCAGACACAAATATTGGTGTGAGACCTAATTCAAACAAGGAAACATTGCATGTTGGTGAAGGGCATATTGAAGAAGGATCAGCCGAGTGGATCTTGTGGGACAACAACTCCATTTGGCTCACTAACTTCACACACCATCAGGCTTCCAAGCAGCTCTCAAGGAAACTCAGTTTTCACACTCTAGGCTTAGTGCCCTTTGAGGGCCTAGGACTGAAATGAAGCTTGGTGAGCATCCCACACAAACGAATGCTCCACATGCGGGTTTCACATGCCACCAACTCCACATTCACAGGCAACTTCAGCGCCACAGCCATTTTCAGATAGCCCTCAATGCAAAGGCTCTAGACGCAAATATTGGTGTGAGAGCTAATTCAATCAAGGAAACACTGCATGTTGTTGAAGGGCATATTGAAGAAGGATCAGCCGAGTGGTTCTTGTCGGAGAACAACTCCATTTGGCTCACTAACTTCACACACCATCAGGCTTCCTAGCAGCTCTCAAGGAAACTCAGTTTTCACACTCTAGGCTTAGTGCCCTTTGAGTGCCTAGGACTGAAATGAAGCTTGGTGAGCATCCCACACAAACGAATGCTCCACATGCGGGTTTTACATGCCAAAAACTCCACATTCTCAGGCAACTTCAGCGCCACAGCTGTTTTCAGTTAGCCCTCAATGCAAAGGCTCCAGACACAAATATTGGTGTGAGACCTAATTCAAACAAGGAAACATTGCATGTTGGTGAAGGGCATATTGAAGAAGGATCAGCCGAGTGGATCTTGTGGGACAACAACTCCATTTGGCTCACTAACTTCACACACCATCAGGCTTCCAAGCAGCTCTCAAGGAAACTCAGTTTTCACACTCTAGGCTTAGTGCCCTTTGAGGGCCTAGGACTGAAATGAAGCTTGGTGAGCATCCCACACAAACGAATGCTCCACATGCGGGTTTCACATGCCACCAACTCCACATTCACAGGCAACTTCAGCGCCACAGCCATTTTCAGATAGCCCTCAATGCAAAGGCTCTAGACGCAAATATTGGTGTGAGAGCTAATTCAATCAAGGAAACACTGCATGTTGGTGAAGGGCATATTGAAGAAGGATCAGCCGAGTGGTTCTTGTGGGAGAACAACTCCATTTGGCTCACTAACTTCACACACCATCAGGCTTCCTAGCACCTCTCAAGGAAACTCAGTTTTCACACTCTAGGCTTAGTGCCCTTTGAGTGCCTAGGACTGAAATGAAGCTTGGTGAGCATCCCACACAAACGAATGCTCCACATGCGGGTTTCACATGCCACCAACTCCACATTCACAGGCAACTTCATCGCCACAGCCGTTTTCAGATAGCCCTCAATGCAAAGGCTCTAGAGGCAGATATTGATGTGAGAGCTAATTCAATCAAAGAAACACTGCATGTTGGTGAAGGGCATATTGAAGAAGGATCAGCCGAGTGGTTCCTGTGGGAGAACAACTCCATTTGGCTCACTAACTTCACACACCATCAGGCTTCCAAGCAGCTCTCAAGGAAACTCAGTTTTCACACTCTAGGCTTAGTGCTCTTTGAGTGCCTAGGACTGAAATGAAGCTTGGTGAGCATCCCACACAAACGAATGCTCCACATGCGGGTTTCACATGCCACCAACTCCACATTCACAGGCAACTTCAGCGCCACAGCCATTTTCAGATAGCCCTCAATGCAAAGGCTCTAGACGCAAATATTGGTGTGAGAGCTAATTCAATCAAGGAAACACTGCATGTTGGTGAAGGGCATATTGAAGAAGGATCAGCCGAGTGGTTCTTGTGGGAGAACAACTCCATTTGGCTCACTAACTTCACACACCATCAGGCTTCCTAGCAGCTCTCAAGGAAACTCAGTTTCCACACTCTATGCTTAGTGCCCTTTGAGTGCCTAGGACTGAAATGAAGCTTGGTGAGCATCCCACACAAACGAATGCTCCACATGCGGGTTTTACATGCCAAAAACTCCACATTCTCAGGCAACTTCAGCGCCACAGCTGTTTTCAGTTAGCCCTCAATGCAAAGGCTCCAGACACAAATATTGGTGTGAGAGCTAATTCAAACAAGGAAACATTGCATGTTGGTGAAGGGCATATTGAAGAAGGATCAGCCGAGTGGATCTTGTGGGACAACAACTCCATTTGGCTCACTAACTTCACACACCATCAGGCTTCCAAGCAGCTCTCAAGGAAACTCAGTTTTCACACTCTAGGCTTAGTGCCCTTTGAGTGCCTAGGACTGAAATGAAGCTTGGTGAGCATCCCACACAAACGAATGCTCCACATGCGGGTTTCACATGCCACCAACTCCACATTCACAGGCAACTTCAGCGCCACAGCCATTTTCAGATAGCCCTCAATGCAAAGGCTCTAGACGCAAATATTGGTGTGAGAGCTAATTCAATCAAGGAAACACTGCATGTTGGTGAAGGGCATATTGAAGAAGGATCAGCCGAGTGGTTCTTGTGGGAGAACAACTCCATTTGGCTCACTAACTTCACACACCATCAGGCTTCCTAGCAGCTCTCAAGGAAACTCAGTTTTCACACTCTAGGCTTAGTGCCCTTTGAGTGCCTAGGACTGAAATGAAGCTTGGTGAGCATCCCACACAAACGAATGCTCCACATGCGGGTTTTACATGCCAAAAACTCCACATTCTCAGGCAACTTCAGCGCCACAGCTGTTTTCAGTTAGCCCTCAATGCAAAGGCTCCAGACACAAATATTGGTGTGAGACCTAATTCAAACAAGGAAACATTGCATGTTGGTGAAGGGCATATTGAAGAAGGATCAGCCGAGTGGATCTTGTGGGACAACAACTCCATTTGGCTCACTAACTTCACACACCATCAGGCTTCCAAGCAGCTCTCAAGGAAACTCAGTTTTCACACTCTAGGCTTAGTGCCCTTTGAGTGCCTAGGACTGAAATGAAGCTTGGTGAGCATCCCACACAAACGAATGCTCCACATGCGGGTTTCACATGCCACCAACTCCACATTCACAGGCAACTTCAGCGCCACAGCCATTTTCAGATAGCCCTCAATGCAAAGGCTCTAGACGCAAATATTGGTGTGAGAGCTAATTCAATCAAGGAAACACTGCATGTTGGTGAAGGGCATATTGAAGAAGGATCAGCCGAGTGGTTCTTGTGGGAGAACAACTCCATTTGGCTCACTAACTTCACACACCATCAGGCTTCCTAGCAGCTCTCAAGGAAACTCAGTTTTCACACTCTAGGCTTAGTGCCCTTTGAGTGCCTAGGACTGAAATGAAGCTTGGTGAGCATCCCACACAAACGAATGCTCCACATGCGGGTTTCACATGCCACCAACTCCACATTCACAGGCAACTTCATCGCCACAGCCGTTTTCAGATAGCCCTCAATGCAAAGGCTCTAGAGGCAGATATTGGTGTGAGAGCTAATTCAATCAAAGAAACACTGCATGTTGGTGAAGGGCATATTGAAGAAGGATCAGCCGAGTGGTTCCTGTGGGAGAACAACTCCATTTGGCTCACTAACTTCACACACCATCAGGCTTCCAAGCAGCTCTGAAGGAAACTCAGTTTCCACACTCTAGCCTTAGTGCCCTTTGAGTGCATTATCTAGGAATGAACCTGGTAGAGCATCCCACACAAAGGAATGCTCCACATGCGGGTTTCACATGCCACCAACTCCACATTCACAGGCAACTTCAGCGCCAAAGCCATTTTCAGATAGCCCTCAATGCAAAGACTCTAGACGCAAATATTGGTGTGAGAGCTAATTCAATCAAGGAAACACTGCATGTTGGTGAAGGGCATATTGTAGAAGGATCAGACGAGTGGTTCTTGTGGGAGAACAACTCCATTTGGCTCACTAACTTCACACACCATCAGGCTTCCAAGCAGCTCTCAAGGAAACTCAGTTTTCACACTCTAGGCTTAGTGCCCTTTGAGTGCCTAGGACTGAAATGAAGCTTGGTAAGCATCCCACACAAACGAATGCTCCACATGCGGGTTTCACATGCCACCAACTCCACATTCACAGGCAACTTCAGCGCCACAGCCATTTTCAGATAGCCCTCAATGCAAAGGCTCTAGACGCAAATATTGGTGTGAGAGCTAATTCAATCAAGGAAACACTGCATGTTGGTGAAGGGCATATTGAATAAGAATCAGCCGAGTGGTTCTTGTGGGAGAACAACTCCATTTGGCTCACTAACGTCACACACCATCAGGCTTCCAAGCAGCTCTCAAGGAAACTCAGTTTCCACACTCTAGCCTTAGTGCCCTTTGAGTGCCTAGGACTGAAATGAAGCTTGGTGAGCATCCCACACAAACGAATGCTCCACATGCGGGTTTTACATGCCAAAAACTCCACATTCTCAGACCACTTCAGCACCACAGCCGTTTTCAGTTAGTCCTCAATGCAAAGGCTCTAGACGCAAATATTGGTGTGAGAGCTAATTCAATCAAGGAAACACTGCATGTTCGTGAAGGGCATATTGAAGAAGGATCAGCCGAGTGGTTCTTGTGGGAGAACAACTCCATTTGGCTCACTAACTTCACACACCATCAGGCTTCCAAGCAGCTCTCAAGGAAACTCAGTTTTCACACTCTAGGCTTAGTGCCCTTTGAGGGCCTAGGACTGAAATGAAGCTTGGTGAGCATCCCACACAAACGAATGCTCCACATGCGGGTTTCACATGCCACCAACTCCACATTCACAGGCAACTTCAGCGCCACAGCATTTTCAGATAGCCCTCAATGCAAAGGCTCTAGAGGCAAATATTGTGTGAGAGCTAATTCAATCAAGGAAACACTGCATGTTGGTGAAGGACATATTGAAGAAGGATCAGCCGAGTGGTTCTTGTGGGAGAACAACTCCATTTGGCTCACTAACTTCACACACCATCAGGCTTCCAAGCAGCTCTCAAGGAAACTCAGTTTCCACACTCTAGCCTTAGTGCCCTTTGAGTGCATTATCTAGGAATGAACCTGGTAGAGCATCCCACACAAACGAATGCTCCACATGCGGGTTTCACATGCCACCAACTCCACATTCACAGGCAACTTCAGCGCCACAGCCGTTTTCAGATGGCCCTCAATGCAAAGGCTCTAGACGTAAATATTGGTGTGAGAGCTCATTCAATCAAGGAAACACTGCATGTTGGTGAAGGGCATATTGAAGAAGGATCAACCGAGTGGTTCTTGTGGGAGAACAACTCCATTTGGCTCACTAACTTCACACACCATCAGGCTTCCAAGCAGCTCTCAAGGAAACTCAGTTTTCACACTCTAGGCTTAGTGCCCTTTGAGTGCAATATCTAATAATGTACCTGGTAGAGCATCCGACACAAACGAATGCTCCACATGCGGTTTCACATGCCACCAACTCCACATTCACAGGCAACTTCAGCGCCACAGCCGTTTTCAGATAGCCCTCAATGCAAAGGCTCTAGACGCAAATATTGGTGTGAGAGCTAATTCAATCAAGGAAACACTGCATGTTGGTGAAGAGCATATTGAAGAAGGATCAGCCGAGTTGTTCTTGTGGGAGAACAACTCCATTTGGCTCACTAACTTCACACACCATCAGGCTTCCAAGCAGCTCTCAAGGAAACTCAGTTTTCACACTCTATGCTTAGTGCCCTTTGAGTGCCTAGGACTGAAATGAAGCTTGGTGAGCATCCCACACAAACGAATGCTCCACATGCGGGTTTTACATGCCACCAACTCCACATTCTCAGACAACTTCAGCGCCACAGCCGTTTTCAGATAGCCCTCAATGCAAATGCTCTAGACGCAAATATTGGTGTGAGAGCTAATTCAATCAAGGAAACACTGCATGTTGGTGAAGGGCATATTGAAGAAGGATCAGCCGAGTGGTTCTTGTGGGAGAACAACTCCATTTGGCTCACTAACTTCACACACCATCAGGCTTCCAAGCAGCTCTCAAGAAAACGCAGTTTTCACACTCTAGGCTTAGTGCCCTTTGAGTGCCTAGGACTGAAATGAAGCTTGGTGAGCATCCCACACAAACGAATGCTCCACATGCGGGTTTCACATGCCACCAACTCCACATTCACAGGCAACTTCAGCGCCACAGCATTTTCAGATAGCCCTCAATGCAAAGGCTCTAGACGCAAATATTGGTGTGAGAGCTAATTCAATCAAGGAAACACTGCATGTTGGTGAAGGGCATATTGAAGAAGGATCAGCCGAGTGGTTCTTGTGGGAGAACAACTCCATTAGGCTCACTAACTTCACACACCATCAGGCTTCCAAGCAGCTCTCAAGGAAATTCAGTTTTCACACTCTAGGCTTAGTGCCCTTTGAGTGCCTAGGACTGAAATGAAGCTTGGTGTGCATCCCACACAAACGAATGCTCCACATGCGGGTTTCACATGCCACCAACTCCACATTCACAGGCAACTTCATCGCCAGAGCCGTTTTCAGATAGCCCTCAATGCAAAGACTCTAGACGCAAATATTGGTTTGAGAGCTAATTCAATCAAGGAAACACTGCATGTTGGTGAAGGGCATATTGAAGAAGGATCAGCCGAGTGGTTCTTGTGGGAGAACAACTCCATTTGGCTCACTAACTTCACACACCATCAGGCTTCCAAGCAGCTCTCAAGGAAACTCAGTTTCCACACTCTAGCCTTAGTGCCCTTTGAGTGCATTATCTAGGAATGAACCTGGTAGAGCATCCCACACAAACGAATGCTCCACATGCGGGTTTCACATGCCACCAACTCCACATTCTCAGGCAACTTCAGCGCCACAGCCGTTTTCAGATGGCCCTCAATGCAAAGGCTCTAGACGCAAATATTGGTGTGAGAGCTCATTCAATCAAGGAAACACTGCATGTTGGTGAAGGGCATATTGAAGAAGGATCAACCGAGTGGTTCTTGTGGGAGAACAACTCCATTTGGCTCACTAACTTCACACACCATCAGGCTTCCAAGCAGCTCTCAAGGAAACTCAGTTTTCACACTCTAGGCTTAGTGCCCTTTGAGTGCAATATCTAATAATGTACCTGGTAGAGCATCCGACACAAACGAATGCTCCACATGCGGTTTCACATGCCACCAACTCCACATTCACAGGCAACTTCAGCGCCACAGCCGTTTTCAGATAGCCCTCAATGCAAAGGCTCTAGACGCAAATATTGGTGTGAGAGCTAATTCAATCAAGGAAACACTGCATGTTGGTGAAGAGCATATTGAAGAAGGATCAGCCGAGTTGTTCTTGTGGGAGAACAACTCCATTTGGCTCACTAACTTCACACACCATCAGGCTTCCAAGCAGCTCTCAAGGAAACTCAGTTTTCACACTCTAGGCTTAGTGCCCTTTGAGTGCCTAGGACTGAAATGAAGCTTGGTGAGCATCCCACACAAACGAATGCTCCACATGCGGGTTTTACATGCCACCAACTCCACATTCTCAGACAACTTCAGCGCCACAGCCGTTTTCAGATAGCCCTCAATGCAAATGCTCTAGACGCAAATATTGGTTTGAGAGCTAATTCAATCAAGGAAACACTGCATGTTGGTGAAGGGCATATTGAAGAAGGATCAGCCGAGTGGTTCTTGTGGGAGAACAACTCCATTTGGCTCACTAACTTCACACACCATCAGGCTTCCAAGCAACTCTCAAGGAAACGCAGTTTTCACACTCTAGGCTTAGTGCCCTTTGAGTGCATTATCTAGGAATGAACCTGGTAGAGCATCCCACACAAACGAATGCTCCACATGCGGATTTCACATGCCACCAACTCCACATTCACAGGCAACTTCAGCGCCACAGCCATTTTCAGATAGCCCTCAATGCAAAGACTCTAGAGGCAAATATTGGTGTGAGAGCTAATTCAATCAAGGAAACACTGCATGTTGGTGCAGGGCATATTGAAGAAGGATCAGGCGAGTGGTTCTTGTGGGAGAACAACTCCATTTGGCTCACTAACTTCACACACCATCAGGCTTCCAAGCAGCTCTCAAGGAAACTCAGTTTTCACACTCTAGGCTTAGTGCCCTTTGAGTGCCTAGGACTGAAATGAAGCTTGGTAAGCATCCCACACAAACGAATGCTCCACATGCGGGTTTCACATGCCACCAACTCCACATTCACAGGCAACTTCAGCGCCACAGCATTTTCAGATAGCCCTCAATGCAAAGGCTCTAGACGCAAATATTGGTGTGAGAGCTAATTCAATCAAGGAAACACTGCATGTTGGTGAAGGGCATATTGAAGAAGGATCAGCCGAGTGGTTCTTGTGGGAGAACAACTCCATTAGGCTCACTAACTTCACACACCATCAGGCTTCCAAGCAGCTCTCAAGGAAATTCAGTTTTCACACTCTAGGCTTAGTGCCCTTTGAGTGCCTAGGACTGAAATGAAGCTTGGTGTGCATCCCACACAAACGAATGCTCCACATGCGGGTTTCACATGCCACCAACTCCACATTCACAGGCAACTTCATCGCCAGAGCCGTTTTCAGATAGCCCTCAATGCAAAGACTCTAGACGCAAATATTGGTTTGAGAGCTAATTCAATCAAGGAAACACTGCATGTTGGTGAAGGGCATATTGAAGAAGGATCAGCCGAGTGGTTCTTGTGGGAGAACAACTCCATTTGGCTCACTAACTTCACACACCATCAGGCTTCCAAGCAGCTCTCAAGGAAACTCAGTTTCCACACTCTAGCCTTAGTGCCCTTTGAGTGCATTATCTAGGAATGAACCTGGTAGAGCATCCCACACAAACGAATGCTCCACATGCGGGTTTCACATGCCACCAACTCCACATTCTCAGGCAACTTCAGCGCCACAGCCGTTTTCAGATGGCCCTCAATGCAAAGGCTCTAGACGCAAATATTGGTGTGAGAGCTCATTCAATCAAGGAAACACTGCATGTTGGTGAAGGGCATATTGAAGAAGGATCAACCGAGTGGTTCTTGTGGGAGAACAACTCCATTTGGCTCACTAACTTCACACACCATCAGGCTTCCAAGCAGCTCTCAAGGAAACTCAGTTTTCACACTCTTTGCTTAGTGCCCTTTGAGTGCAATATCTAATAATGTACCTGGTAGAGCATCCCACACAAACGAATGCTCCACATGCGGTTTCACATGCCACCAACTCCACATTCACAGGCAACTTCAGCGCCACAGCCGTTTTCAGATAGCCCTCAATGCAAAGGCTCTAGACGCAAATATTGGTGTGAGAGCTAATTCAATCAAGGAAACACTGCATGTTGGTGAAGAGCATATTGAAGAAGGATCAGCCGAGTGGTTCTTGTGGGAGAACAACTCCATTTGGCTCACTAACTTCACACACCATCAGGCTTCCAAGCAGCTCTCAAGGAAACTCAGTTTTCACACTCTAGGCTTAGTGCCCTTTGAGTGCCTAGGACTGAAATGAAGCTTGGTGAGCATCCCACACAAACGAATGCTCCACATGCGGGTTTTACATGCCACCAACTCCACATTCTCAGACAACTTCAGCGCCACAGCCGTTTTCAGATAGCCCTCAATGCAAATGCTCTAGACGCAAATATTGGTGTGAGAGCTAATTCAATCAAGGAAACACTGCATGTTGGTGAAGGGCATATTGAAGAAGGATCAGCCGAGTGGTTCTTGTGGGAGAACAACTCCATTGGGCTCACTAACTTCACACACCATCAGGCTTCCAAGCAGCTCTCAAGGAAACGCAGTTTTCACACTCTAGGCTTAGTGCCCTTTGAGTGCCTAGGACTGAAATGAAGCTTGGTGAGCATCCCACACAAACGAATGCTCCACATGCGGGTTTCACATGCCACCAACTCCACATTGTCAGGCAACTTCAGCGCCACAGCCGTTTTCAGATGGCACTCAATGCAAAGGCTCTAGACACAAATATTGGTGTGAGAGCTAATTCAATCAAGGAAACACTGCATGTTGGTGAAGGGCATATTGAATAAGAATCAGCCGAGTGGTTCTTGTGGGAGAACAACTCCATTTGACTCACTAACTTCACACACCATCAGGCTTCCAAGCAACTCTCAAGGAAACGCAGTTTTCACACTCTAGGCTTAGTGCCCTTTGAGTGCATTATCTAGGAATGAACCTGGTAGAGCATCCCACACAAACGAATGCTCCACATGCGGATTTCACATGCCACCAACTCCACATTCACAGGCAACTTCAGCGCCACAGCCATTTTCAGATAGCCCTCAATGCAAAGACTCTAGAGGCAAATATTGGTGTTAGAGCTAATTCAATCAAGGAAACACTGCATGTTGGTGCAGGGCATATTGAAGAAGGATCAGGCGAGTGGTTCTTGTGGGAGAACAACTCCATTTGGCTCACTAACTTCACACACCATCAGGCTTCCAAGCAGCTCTCAAGGAAACTCAGTTTTCACACTCTAGGCTTAGTGCCCTTTGAGTGCCTAGGACTGAAATGAAGCTTGGTGAGCATCCCACACAAACGAATGCTCCACATGCGGGTTTTACATGCCACCAACTCCACATTCTCAGACAACTTCAGCGCCACAGCCGTTTTCAGATAGCCCTCAATGCAAAGGCTCTAGACGCAAATATTGGTGTGAGAGCTAATTCAATCAAGCAAACATTGCATGTTGGTGAAGGGCATATTGAAGAAGCATCAGCCGAGTGGTTCTTGAGAGAGAACAACTCCATTTGGCTCACTAACGTCACACACCATCAGGCTTCCAAGCATCTCTCAAGGAAACTCAGTTTTCACACTCTAGCCTTAGTGCCCTTTGAGTGCCTAGGATTGAAATGAAGCTTGGTGAACATGCCACACAAACGAATGCTCCACATGCGGGTTTCACATGCCACCAACTCCACATTCTCAGGCAACTTCAGCGCCACAGCCGTTTTCAGATAGCCCTCAATGCAAAGGCTCTAGACGCAAATATTGGTGTGAGAGCTAATTCAATCAAGGAAACGCTGCATGTTGGTGAAGAGCATATTGAAGAAGATCAGCCGAGTGGTTCTTGTGGGAGAACAACTCCATTTGGCTTACTAACTTCACACACCATCAGGCTTCCAAGCAGCTCTCGAGGAAACTCAGTTTTCACACTCTAGGCTTAGTGCCCTTTGAGTGTAATATCTAATAATGTACCTGGTAGAGCATCCGACACAAACGAATGCTCCACATGCGGTTTCACATGCCACCAACTCCACATTCACAGGCAACTTCAGCGCCACAGCCGTTTTCAGATAGCCCTCAATGCAAAGGCTCTAGACGCAAATATTGGTGTGAGAGCTAATTCAATCAAGGAAACGCTGCATGTTGGTGAAGAGCATATTGAAGAAGATCAGCCGAGTGGTTCTTGTGGGAGAACAACTCCATTTGGCTCACTAACTTCACACACCATCAGGCTTCCAAGCAGCTCTCAAGGAAACGCAGTTTTCACACTCTAGGCTTAGTGCCCTTTGAGTGCATTATCTAGGAATGAACCTGGTAGAGCATCCCACACAAACGAATGCTCCACATGCGGGTTTTACATGCCACCAACTTCACATTCTCAGACAACTTCAGCGCCACAGCCGTTTTCAGATAGCCCTCAATGAAAAGGCTCTAGACGCAAATATTGGTGTGAGAGCTAATTCAATCAAGGAAACACTGCATGTTGGTGAAGGGCATATTGAAGAAGGATCAGCCGAGTGGTTCTTGTGGGAGAACAACTCCATTTGGCTCACTAACTTCACACACCATCAGGCTTCCAAGCAGCTCTCAAGGAAACGCAGTTTTCACACTCTAGGCTTAGTGCCCTTTGAGTGCATTATCTAGGAATGAACCTGGTAGAGCATCCCACACAAACGAATGCTCCACATGCGGGTTTCACATGCCACCAACTCCACATTCTCAGGCAACTTCAGCGCCACAGTCGTTTTCAGATAGCCCTCAATGCAAAGGCTCTAGACGCAAATATTGGTGTGAGAGCTAATTCAATCAAGGAAACACTGCATGTTGGTGAAGGGCATATTGAAGAAGGATCAGCCGAGTTGTTCTTGTGGGAGAACAACTCCATTTGGCTCACTAACTTCACACACCATCAGGCTTCCAAGCAGCTCTCAAGGAAACTCAGTTTTCACACTCTATGCTTAGTGCCCTTTGAGTGCCTAGGACTGAAATGAAGCTTGGTGAGCATCCCACACAAACGAATGCTCCACATGCTGGTTTCACATGCCACCATCTCCACATTCACAGGCAACTTCAGTGCCACAGCCGTTTTCAGATAGCCCTCAATGCAAAGGCTCTAGAGGCAAATATTTGTTTGAGAGCTTATTCAATCAAGGAAACACTGCATGTTGGTGAAGGGCATATTGAAGAAGGATCAGCCGAGTGGTTCTTGTGGGAGAACAACTCCATTTGGCTCACTAACTTCACGCACCATCAGGCTTCCAAGCAGCTCTCAAGGAAACTCAGTTTTCACACTCTATGCTTAGTGCCCTTTGAGTGCATTATCTAGGACTGAAATGAAACTTGGTGAGCATCCCACACAAACGAATGCTCCACATGCGGGTTTCACATGCCACCAACTCCACATTCTCAGGCATCTTCAGCGCCACAGCCGTTTTCAGATAGCCCTCAATGCAAAGGCTCTAGACGCAAATATTGGTGTGAGAGCTAATTCAACCAAGGAAACACTGCATGTTGGTGAAGGGCATATTGAAGAAGGATCAGCTGAGTGGTTCTTGTGGGAGAACAACTCCATTTGGCTCACTAACTTCACACACCATCAGGCTTCCAAGCAGCTCTCAAGGAAACTCAGTTTTCACACTCTAGGCTTAGTGCCCTTTGAGTGCCTAGGACTGAAATGAAGCTTGGTGAGCATCCCACACAAACGAATGCTCCACATGCGGGTTTTACATGCCACCAACTTCACATTCTCAGACAACTTCAGCGCCACAGCCGTTTTCAGATAGCCCTCAATGAAAAGGCTCTAGACGCAAATATTGGTGTGAGAGCTAATTCAATCAAGGAAACACTGCATGTTGGTGAAGGGCATATTGAAGAAGGATCAGCCGAGTGGTTCTTGTGGGAGAACAACTCCATTTGGCTCACTAACTTCACACACCATCAGGCTTCCAAGCAGCTCTCAAGGAAACGCAGTTTTCACACTCTAGGCTTAGTGCCCTTTGAGTGCATTATCTAGGAATGAACCTGGTAGAGCATCCCACACAAACGAATGCTCCACATGCGGGTTTCACATGCCACCAACTCCACATTCTCAGGCAACTTCAGCGCCACAGTCGTTTTCAGATAGCCCTCAATGCAAAGGCTCTAGACGCAAATATTGGTGTGAGAGCTAATTCAATCAAGGAAACACTGCATGTTGGTGAAGGGCATATTGAAGAAGGATCAGCCGAGTTGTTCTTGTGGGAGAACAACTCCATTTGGCTCACTAACTTCACACACCATCAGGCTTCCAAGCAGCTCTCAAGGAAACTCAGTTTTCACACTCTATGCTTAGTGCCCTTTGAGTGCCTAGGACTGAAATGAAGCTTGGTGAGCATCCCACACAAACGAATGCTCCACATGCTGGTTTCACATGCCACCATCTCCACATTCACAGGCAACTTCAGTGCCACAGCCGTTTTCAGATAGCCCTCAATGCAAAGGCTCTAGAGGCAAATATTTGTTTGAGAGCTAATTCAATCAAGGAAACACTGCATGTTGGTGAAGGGCATATTGAAGAAGGATCAGCCGAGTGGTTCTTGTGGGAGAACAACTCCATTTGGCTCACTAACTTCACGCACCATCAGGCTTCCAAGCAGCTCTCAAGGAAACTCAGTTTTCACACTCTATGCTTAGTGCCCTTTGAGTGCATTATCTAGGACTGAAATGAAACTTGGTGAGCATCCCACACAAACGAATGCTCCACATGCGGGTTTCACATGCCACCAACTCCACATTCTCAGGCATCTTCAGCGCCACAGCCGTTTTCAGATAGCCCTCAATGCAAAGGCTCTAGACGCAAATATTGGTGTGAGAGCTAATTCAACCAAGGAAACACTGCATGTTGGTGAAGGGCATATTGAAGAAGGATCAGCTGAGTGGTTCTTGTGGGAGAACAACTCCATTTGGCTCACTAACTTCACACACCATCAGGCTTCCAAGCAGCTCTCAAGGAAACTCAGTTTTCACACTCTATTCTTAGTGCCCTTTGAGTGCATTATCTAGGAATGAACCGGGTAGAGCATCCCACACAAACGAATGCTCCCCATGCGGGTTTTACATGCCACCATCTCCACATTGTCAGGCAACTTAAGCGCCACAGCCGTTTTCATATAGCCCACAATACAAAGGCTCTAGACACAAATATTGGTGTGAGAGCTAATTCAATCAAGGAAACACTGCATGTTGGTGAAGGGCATATTGAAGAAGGATCAGCCGAGTGGTTCTTGTGGGAGAACAACTCCATTTGGCTCACTAACTTCACACACCATCAGGCTTCCAAGCAGCTCTCAAGGAAACTCAGTTTTCACACTCTAGGCTTAGTGCCCTTTGAGTGCATTATCTAGGAATGAACCTGGTAGAGCATCCCACACAAACGAATGCTCCACATGCGGATTTCACATGTCACCCTCTCCACATTCACAGGCAGCTTCAGCGCCACAGCCGTTTTCAGATAGCCCTCAATGCCAAGGCTCTAGACGCAAATATTAGTGTGAGAGCTCATTCAATCAAGGAAACACTGCATGTTGGTGAATGGCATATTGAAGAAGGATCAGCCGAGTGGTTCTTGTGGGAGAACAACTCCATTTGGCTCACTAACTTCACACACCATCAGGCTTCCAAGCAGCTCTCAAGGAAACTCAGTTTTCACACTCTATGCTTAGTGCCCTTTGAGTGCATTATCTAGGAATGAACCTGGTAGAGCATCCCACACAAACGAATGCTCCACATGCGGGTTTCACATGTCACCATCTCCACATTCACAGGCAACTTCAGCGCCAGAGCCGTTTTCAGATAGCCCTCAATGCAAAGGCTCTAGACGCAAATATTGGTGTGAGAGCTAATTCAATCAAAGAAACACTGCATGTTGGTGAAGGGCATATTGAAGAAGGATCAGCCGAGTGGTTCTTGTGGGAGAACAACTCCATTTGGCTCACTAACTTCACACACCATCAGGCTTCCAAGCAGCTCTCAAGGAAACTCAGTTTTCACACTCTATGCTTAGTGCCCTTTGAGTGCCTAGGACTGAAATGAACCTGGTAGAGCATCCCACACAAACGAATGCTCCACATGCGGATTTCACATGCCACCAACTCCACATTCACAGGCAACTTCAGCGCCACAGCCATTTTCAGATAGCCCTCAATGCAAAGACTCTAGAGGCAAATATTGGTGTGAGAGCTAATTCAATCAAGGAAACACTGCATGTTGGTGCAGGGCATATTGAAGAAGGATCAGGCGAGTGGTACTTGTGGGAGAACAACTCCATTTGGCTCACTAACTTCACACACCATCAGGCTTCCAAGCAGCTCTCAAGGAAACTCAGTTTTCACACTCTAGCCTTAGTGCCCTTTGAGTGACTAGAACTGAAATGAAGCTGGTACAGCATGCCACACAAACGAATGCTCCACATGCGGGTTTCACATGCCACCAACTCCACATTCTCAGGCAACTTCAGTGCCACAGCATTTTCAGATAGCCCTCAATGCAAAGACTCTAGACGAAAATATTGGTGTGAGAGCTAATTCAATCAAGGAAACACTGCATGTTGGTGAAGGGCATATTGAAGAAGGATCAGCCGAGTGGTTCTTGTGGGAGAACAACTCCATTTGGCTCACTAACTTCAAACACCATCAGGCTTCCAAGCAGCTCTCAAGGAAACTCAGTTTTCACACTCTAGCCTTAGTGCCCTTTGAGTGCATTATCTAGGAATGAACCTGGTAGAGCATCCCACACAAACGAATGCTCCACATGCGGGTTTCACATGCCACCAACTCCACATTCACAGGCAACTTCAGCGACACAGCCATTTTTAGATAGTCCTCAATGCAAAGGCTCTAGAGGCAAATATTGGTGTAAGAGCTAATTCAATCAAGGAAACACTGCATGTTGGTGAAGGGCATATTGAGGAAGGATCAGGCGAGTGGTTCTTGTGGGAGAACAACTCCATTTGGCTCACTAACTTCAAACAGCATCAGGCTTCCAAGCAGCTCTCAAGGAAATTCAGTTTTCACACTCTATACTTAGTGCCCTTTGAGGGCCTAGGACTGAAATGAAGCTTGGTGAGCATCCCACACAAACGAATGCTCCACATGAGGGTTTTACATGCCACCAACTCCACATTCTCAGGCAACTTCAGCGCCACAGCTGTTTTCAGATAGCCCTCAATGCAAAGGCTCTAGACGCAAATATTGGTGTGAGAGCTAATTCAATCAAGCAAACATTGCATGTTGGTGAAGGGCATATTGAAGAAGCATCAGCCGAGTGGTTCTTGAGAGAGAACAACTCCATTTGGCTCACTAACGTCACACACCATCAGGCTTCCAAGCATCTCTCAAGGAAACTCAGTTTTCACACTCTAGCCTTAGTGCCCTTTGAGTGCCTAGGATTGAAATGAAGCTTGGTGAACATGCCACACAAACGAATGCTCCACATGCGGGTTTCACATGCCACCAACTCCACATTCTCAGGCAACTTCAGCGCCACAGCCGTTTTCAGATAGCCCTCAATGCAAAGGCTCTAGACGCAAATATTGGTGTGAGAGCTAATTCAATCAAGGAAACACTGCATGTTGGTGAAGGGCATATTGAAGAAGAATCAGCCGAGTGGTTCTTGTGGGAGAACAACTCCATTTGGCTTACTAACTTCACACACCATCAGGCTTCCAAGCAGCTCTCGAGGAAACTCAGTTTTCACACTCTAGGCTTAGTGCCCTTTGAGTGTAATATCTAATAATGTACCTGGTAGAGCATCCGACACAAACGAATGCTCCACATGCGGTTTCACATGCCACCAACTCCACATTCACAGGCAACTTCAGCGCCACAGCCGTTTTCAGATAGCCCTCAATGCAAAGGCTCTAGACGCAAATATTGGTGTGAGAGCTAATTCAATCAAGGAAACGCTGCATGTTGGTGAAGAGCATATTGAAGAAGATCAGCCGAGTGGTTCTTGTGGGAGAACAACTCCATTTGGCTCACTAACTTCACACACCATCAGGCTTCCAAGCAGCTCTCAAGGAAACTCAGTTTTCACACTCTAGGCTTAGTGCCCTTTGAGTGCCTAGGACTGAAATGAAGCTTGGTGAGCATCCCACACAAACGAATGCTCCACATGCGGGTTTTACATGCCACCAACTTCACATTCTCAGACAACTTCAGCGCCACAGCCGTTTTCAGATAGCCCTCAATGAAAAGGCTCTAGACGCAAATATTGGTGTGAGAGCTAATTCAATCAAGGAAACACTGCATGTTGGTGAAGGGCATATTGAAGAAGGATCAGCCGAGTGGTTCTTGTGGGAGAACAACTCCATTTGGCTCACTAACTTCACACACCATCAGGCTTCCAAGCAGCTCTCAAGGAAACGCAGTTTTCACACTCTAGGCTTAGTGCCCTTTGAGTGCATTATCTAGGAATGAACCTGGTAGAGCATCCCACACAAACGAATGCTCCACATGCGGGTTTCACATGCCACCAACTCCACATTCTCAGGCAACTTCAGCGCCACAGTCGTTTTCAGATAGCCCTCAATGCAAAGGCTCTAGACGCAAATATTGGTGTGAGAGCTAATTCAATCAAGGAAACACTGCATGTTGGTGAAGGGCATATTGAAGAAGGATCAGCCGAGTTGTTCTTGTGGGAGAACAACTCCATTTGGCTCACTAACTTCACACACCATCAGGCTTCCAAGCAGCTCTCAAGGAAACTCAGTTTTCACACTCTATGCTTAGTGCCCTTTGAGTGCCTAGGACTGAAATGAAGCTTGGTGAGCATCCCACACAAACGAATGCTCCACATGCTGGTTTCACATGCCACCATCTCCACATTCACAGGCAACTTCAGTGCCACAGCCGTTTTCAGATAGCCCTCAATGCAAAGGCTCTAGAGGCAAATATTTGTTTGAGAGCTTATTCAATCAAGGAAACACTGCATGTTGGTGAAGGGCATATTGAAGAAGGATCAGCCGAGTGGTTCTTGTGGGAGAACAACTCCATTTGGCTCACTAACTTCACGCACCATCAGGCTTCCAAGCAGCTCTCAAGGAAACTCAGTTTTCACACTCTATGCTTAGTGCCCTTTGAGTACATTATCTAGGACTGAAATGAAACTTGGTGAGCATCCCACACAAACGAATGCTCACATGCGGGTTTCACATGCCACCAACTCCACATTCTCAGGCATCTTCAGCGCCACAGCCGTTTTCAGATAGCCCTCAATGCAAAGGCTCTAGACGCAAATATTGGTGTGAGAGCTAATTCAACCAAGGAAACACTGCATGTTGGTGAAGGGCATATTGAAGAAGGATCAGCTGAGTGGTTCTTGTGGGAGAACAACTCCATTTGGCTCACTAACTTCACACACCATCAGGCTTCCAAGCAGCTCTCAAGGAAACTCAGTTTTCACACTCTAGGCTTAGTGCCCTTTGAGTGCCTAGGACTGAAATGAAGCTTGGTGAGCATCCCACACAAACGAATGCTCCACATGCGGGTTTTACATGCCACCAACTTCACATTCTCAGACAACTTCAGCGCCACAGCCGTTTTCAGATAGCCCTCAATGAAAAGGCTCTAGACGCAAATATTGGTGTGAGAGCTAATTCAATCAAGGAAACACTGCATGTTGGTGAAGGGCATATTGAAGAAGGATCAGCCGAGTGGTTCTTGTGGGAGAACAACTCCATTTGGCTCACTAACTTCACACACCATCAGGCTTCCAAGCAGCTCTCAAGGAAACGCAGTTTTCACACTCTAGGCTTAGTGCCCTTTGAGTGCATTATCTAGGAATGAACCTGGTAGAGCATCCCACACAAACGAATGCTCCACATGCGGGTTTCACATGCCACCAACTCCACATTCTCAGGCAACTTCAGCGCCACAGTCGTTTTCAGATAGCCCTCAATGCAAAGGCTCTAGACGCAAATATTGGTGTGAGAGCTAATTCAATCAAGGAAACACTGCATGTTGGTGAAGGGCATATTGAAGAAGGATCAGCCGAGTTGTTCTTGTGGGAGAACAACTCCATTTGGCTCACTAACTTCACACACCATCAGGCTTCCAAGCAGCTCTCAAGGAAACTCAGTTTTCACACTCTATGCTTAGTGCCCTTTGAGTGCCTAGGACTGAAATGAAGCTTGGTGAGCATCCCACACAAACGAATGCTCCACATGCTGGTTTCACATGCCACCATCTCCACATTCACAGGCAACTTCAGTGCCACAGCCGTTTTCAGATAGCCCTCAATGCAAAGGCTCTAGAGGCAAATATTTGTTTTGAGAGCTAATTCAATCAAGGAAACACTGCATGTTGGTGAAGGGCATATTGAAGAAGGATCAGCCGAGTGGTTCTTGTGGGAGAACAACTCCATTTGGCTCACTAACTTCACGCACCATCAGGCTTCCAAGCAGCTCTCAAGGAAACTCAGTTTTCACACTCTATGCTTAGTGCCCTTTGAGTGCATTATCTAGGACTGAAATGAAACTTGGTGAGCATCCCACACAAACGAATGCTCCACATGCGGGTTTCACATGCCACCAACTCCACATTCTCAGGCATCTTCAGCGCCACAGCCGTTTTCAGATAGCCCTCAATGCAAAGGCTCTAGACGCAAATATTGGTGTGAGAGCTAATTCAACCAAGGAAACACTGCATGTTGGTGAAGGGCATATTGAAGAAGGATCAGCTGAGTGGTTCTTGTGGGAGAACAACTCCATTTGGCTCACTAACTTCACACACCATCAGGCTTCCAAGCAGCTCTCAAGGAAACTCAGTTTTCACACTCTATTCTTAGTGCCCTTTGAGTGCATTATCTAGGAATGAACCGGGTAGAGCATCCCACACAAACGAATGCTCCCCATGCGGGTTTTACATGCCACCATCTCCACATTGTCAGGCAACTTAAGCGCCACAGCCGTTTTCATATAGCCCACAATACAAAGGCTCTAGACACAAATATTGGTGTGAGAGCTAATTCAATCAAGGAAACACTGCATGTTGGTGAAGGGCATATTGAAGAAGGATCAGCCGAGTGGTTCTTGTGGGAGAACAACTCCATTTGGCTCACTAACTTCACACACCATCAGGCTTCCAAGCAGCTCTCAAGGAAACTCAGTTTTCACACTCTAGGCTTAGTGCCCTTTGAGTGCATTATCTAGGAATGAACCTGGTAGAGCATCCCACACAAACGAATGCTCCACATGCGGATTTCACATGTCACCCTCTCCACATTCACAGGCAGCTTCAGCGCCACAGCCGTTTTCAGATAGCCCTCAATGCCAAGGCTCTAGACGCAAATATTAGTGTGAGAGCTCATTCAATCAAGGAAACACTGCATGTTGGTGAATGGCATATTGAAGAAGGATCAGCCGAGTGGTTCTTGTGGGAGAACAACTCCATTTGGCTCACTAACTTCACACACCATCAGGCTTCCAAGCAGCTCTCAAGGAAACTCAGTTTTCACACTCTATGCTTAGTGCCCTTTGAGTGCATTATCTAGGAATGAACCTGGTAGAGCATCCCACACAAACGAATGCTCCACATGCGGGTTTCACATGTCACCATCTCCACATTCACAGGCAACTTCAGCGCCACAGCCGTTTTCAGATAGCCCTCAATGCAAAGGCTCTAGACGCAAATATTGGGTGTGAGAGCTAATTCAATCAAAGAAACACTGCATGTTGGTGAAGGGCATATTGAAGAAGGATCAGCCGAGTGGTTCTTGTGGGAGAACAACTCCATTTGGCTCACTAACTTCACACACCATCAGGCTTCCAAGCAGCTCTCAAGGAAACTCAGTTTTCACACTCTATGCTTAGTGCCCTTTGAGTGCCTAGGACTGAAATGAACCTGGTAGAGCATCCCACACAAACGAATACTCCACATGCGGGTTTCACATGCCACCAACTCCACATTCTCAGGCAACTTCAGCGCCACAGCCGTTTTCAGATAGCCCTCAATGCAAAGGCTCTAGACGCAAATATTGGTGTGAGAGCTAATTCAATCAAGGAAACACTGCATGTTGGTGAAGGGCATATTGAAGAAGGATCAGCCGAGTGGTTCTTGTGGGAGAAAAACTCCATTTGGCTCACTAACTTCACACACCATCAGGCTTCCAAGCAGCTCTCAAGGAAACTCAGTTTTCACACTCTATGCTTAGTGCCCTTTGAGTGCATTATCTAGGAAGGAACCTGGTAGAGCATCCCAAACAAACGAATGCTCCACATGCGGGTTTCACATGCCACCAACTCCACATTCTCAGGCAACTTCAGCGCCACCGCTGTTTTCAGATAGCCCTCAATGCAAAGGCTCTAGACGCAAATATTGGTGTGAGAGCTAATTCAATCAAAGAAAAACTGCATGTTGGTGAAGGGCATATTGAAGAAGAATCAGCCGAGTGGTTCTTGTGGGAGAACAACTCCATTTGGCTCACTAACTTCACACACCATCAGGCTTCCAAGCAGCTCTCAAGGAAACTCAGTTTTCACACTCTATGCTTAGTGCCCTTTGAGTGCATTATCTAGGAATGAACCTGGTAGAGCTTCCCACACAAACGAATGCTCCACATGTGGGTTTCACATGCCACCAACTCCACATTCTCAGGCAACTTCAGCGCCACAGCCGTTTTCAGATAGCCCCTCAATGCAAAGGCTCTAGACGCAAATATTTGTGTGAGAGCTAATTCAATCAAGGAAACACTGCATGTTGGTGAAGGGCATATTGAAGAAGGATCAGCCGAGTGGTTCTTGTGGGAGAACAACTCCATTTGGCTCACTAACTTCACACACCATCAGGCTTCCAAGCAGCTCTCAAGGAAACTCAGTTTTCACACTCTATGCTTAGTGCCCTTTGAGTGCATTATCTAGGAATGAACCTGGTAGAGCATCCCACACAAACGAATGCTCCTCATGTGGGTTTCACATGCCACCAACTCCACATTCACAGGCAACTTCAGCGCCACAGCCGTTTTCAGATAGCCCTCAATGCAAAGGCTCTAGACGCAAATATTGGTGTGAGAGCTAATTCAATCAAGGAAACACTGCATGTTGGTGAAGGGGCATATTGAAGAAGGATCAGCCGAGTGGTTCTTGTGGGAGAACAACTCCATTTGGCTCACTAACTTCACACACCATCAGGCTTCCAAGCAGCTCTCAAGGAAACTCAGTTTTCACACTCTAGCCTTAGTGCCCTTGAGTGCATTATCTAGGAATGAACCTGGTAGAGCATCCACACAAACGAATGCTCCACATGTGGGTTTCACATGCCACCATCACCACATTCACAGGCAACTTCAGCGCCACAGCCGTTTTCAGATAGCCCTCAATGCAAAGGCTCTAGACGCAAATATTGGTGTGTGAGAGCTAATTCAATCAAGGAAACACTGCATGTTGGTGAAGGGCATATTGAAGAAGGATCAGCCGAGTTGTTCTTGTGAGAGAACAACTCCATTTGGCTCACTAACTTCACACATCATCAGGCTTCCAAGCAGCTCTCAAGGAAACTCAGTTTTCACACTCTAGGCTTAGTGCCCTTTGAGTGCATTATCTAGGAATGAAATGAAACTTGGTGAGCATCCCACACAAATGAATGCTCCACATGCGGGTTTTACATGCCACCATCTCCACATTCACAGACAACTTCAGCGCC